>NC_143549.1:155734285-156042142 GCF_054136105.1 Typopeltis vanoorti | reverse complement strand
TTTCAATGCTAGTAAAACCCGGTTCTGCTTTATTTCTCATTTAAAAAAAAAAAAAAAAAAAAAAAACATTTTCTCCCAGTATTACCTTTTGACAAAACTCAAATTTCCAGACAAGGCGAGATTTCTCTTCATGGAATCACCCAGACATCAAGCATCTCCTGGCATAAATACATGACAACCACTGCCTCCTCATCTTCTAAAAAAACTAGGAGATTTCTCTTTCACTCAAGAAGTTACTTCATCTCTGAACAGCTGTTAACCTTATACAAATTCACCCAGCTATTGAATACTACTCTTAGATTTGGAGTGGGGATTCCTAAGAGCTCCTTCGAAATGCTTGACTCAATACAGAAGAGGGCAATTGGATCGATTAATAACCCATCTTTTACCAACTCACTCCTTCCACCTTTGCACAGGCATTTGGTTTCTGCAATATGTTTATTCTATAAATATTTCCATGGCAAATGTTCATATGATATAACATCAATAAGTCCGTTGGAATACATGTGACTATTGCCCAACATCCCTTCACAGTACACCTTGAAACTGACAGAACAAGTTTCTTTTTCTCCTTCATCCCTACTGCTGCTATATTGTGGGACAGTCTTTCCTCTTTATGTTTCCCAATGAATACAATATGCAGGCTTTTTAAGTCAAAAATAAAAAAAAGTTTCTCCTTTCCCAACCCATACATGATACTAACATGCTATAAGTTGATTAGAGATGGGTTCAACATTTAAAAAAAAAAAAACTAATTTGCTTCTTGGAATCACTGTAAGCAAAGAATTCCACTATTTCCTCCCTTTTGCCTCTTTATATCATAAACAGCTGATGAACCAACATCATACTTAGAACAGTTTCTGCAGGGCCACAGTCAAGTTATTTCAACACTTCTGCTTTATATCAATAAGGACAAGATATGTCCACACTTACATTGGACACCACCACTGTGAGCTGGGCCTTGCTTAGAAGCGCTAGCTAGGTTTAAATTTAAATATAAGCAACGTAAGCTAAGGACACTCAAAAATCAAGAGATTATTTACCAGGTGCAGATGTAAATAAAATTAGTAAGCCTTTGCCGCACCATCTGAGGAGGCCTAGTGCACTAGTTGAGTGGTTGTGGGAATTTTAATTTGCGTTCTCATATTTCGTCTTGATGAAAAAAGTTGCCAGAAAATTGGTGATGTACCTGTACTTATTTTCATACTGTGAAAGAAGAGAAAACATACTTGTACTTTAGTTATCTTACATATATGACTGAGTCAGGTTACCACCTTATCTGATAAATGGCACTGGAAGAAATGCCAAATATTCTACATGGTTGCCACTTATTATTTCTTTCCTTACAAAACAAAAATTCTGTCTGAGATATTCTTGATAAGGCCCTATATGTATGTGCGTGTGTATATATATTACGGTTACCAAGTAATTTTATAAGCTTGGTTATTTAACTCCTAATCCTAAGTAAGCAAACAGTTAAGTTTGCACCTGAAACATAGTTCAAGTCTAAAGATGGTACAACACCAGGGCAACTCATTGTAAAGGTGGGTAAAGCTCTGATCACTATTCTTAGTATTTCCCATAATGTAAAGCACATCTCACTAGAAGATGTATACTGCAATACATTATGGGTGGGGTCATTACCCAGACCAGTTTCAACCTTTTTTGAGGTCTCCTCAGTGAGTAGCTATGCCCTAAATACCAAGGTTTTAGTAATACAGAGTCTTATCAACTTTACCTATACAAGTTGCTACAAGGTGGTTTTATTTTTACTAAGAATCTCTGGAGGAGATATAGATGTAATTAATTTTTTTAACTTGGGGATACTGTATATTAGGGTTACCAAGTAATTTTATAAGCTTGGTTATTTAACTCCTAATCCCAAGTAAGCAAACAGTTAAGTTTGTTCCTGAAACATAGTTCAAGTCTAAAGATGGTACAACACCAGGGCAACTCATTGTAAAAGTTGGTAATATATATATATATATATATGAGAAAGAGAGAATGTGCATGAAATTGAAAATGTGAACTAAACTGAATGTAATTATTGCTCATATGTGTTTGTGGAGTGCTGAAATAAATTAAGAATTATCTTGAATCAGTATATTAAAAACACGCAGTCACAAAACTATTACAAAGAAATGTGTGTATTTTGCAGACTGAGACTTGTATACTACACTAAAGACTAATGCGCTTGTAAATGATGACATTTGTGTGTGTGTGTGTGTGTGTGTGTGTGTGTATAGATATAGTTATTAGGATTGACTCGGGATGTTTACATCGATAATATTAATATTTAACACAAAATATTAATAAATCACAACTAGTTTCATCGGTGTCTCGACTTCTTCAGGTGGGTAAGAAATAACACAAAACTTATAAAACTAACAAGGTAAAAAACATGGACTTTCCAGCTTAATAAAAAGAAGAAGAATAGTAACAGTCATGTTTGAATAGGTGACCGCGTGCTATTGTTAGCATGAGTTGAATGTGAGTGACAGCTAATTTTAGAGTGGCAGTACTGAATCACTGCGCTATGGGAATCAGGCAAATTGTAGCTCAGATTGTTGTTCATGCATTAAGGGTCCAGAACTATTTCTTTGGATTCTACAATTCGTCTTTCAAATTCATCATTGCATGTATATAAATTGGTTGTGCCGTCCCAATCAACTTGGTGTTGATGTTCTTCGAGGTTAGAGTTAGCGGAGAAAAGAACATGACTGGAAAGGGCGCGTGCTCATGTTCTACTGTAGGAGATGTCACGTGTATGTTCCTCAAGACGTAGTAAAATAGATTTATCTGTCTGACCAAAACAAGGTCGACCACAGTCGCACATAATTTTATAAACGCCAGGAGACAATGCAGTTGGTTGTGTTTTGGTCGACTCAGAAAAGAACGAAGTTTTGGCAGAGTTGTATAGTCAGTCTTTATGTTGAATTTCTTCATAATCCTAGATAGTTTTGGGGTAAGAGAGCTAATAAATGGTAACTGTATGTGAGTGATAGGGTTGGATTCATCTTCTTGTCAAGGTTGTTGACGTGGTCTCGTCAACGTTTAGTGATGTTACGAGATTAATATCCATTATATTTAAGGTGTTTTTCAGGAAGTTAAGTTCTATTTGAAGGTCTTCTGTGGAAGTAAGACATCTTGCATGATGGGCAAGGGTGGGGATGATACCAAGTTTTTGAGGAGGGAAGTGATGAGAAGAGGCATGCAAATATCTATCAGTGTGGGTGGTTTTTCGAATAATTGAAAATTTAAGACAGTTAGGTAATCTGCTGAGCTTTAGAGCCAAGAAGGGGAGAACACCGTTAATCTCTAGTTCTGATGTTGATTATTTAAATGGTTTAGGAAGTTTTGTAGTTCCTCTAAACCATGTTCCCAGATAAGGGAAACATAGTTCTCCTTATGAGACAAGTTAACTTATCTTCAGATAAAATGGCCTTATTGAAGTTTCTTGCATCCTAGAACTAACTTTTATCAGATCCTTTAAATCAAAGGAAAGCAGTATACTTAGATTTTCTTACATTCTTTTGTCTGTTTTTTTTTCTTCTCTCTAATTTAAAAAAAAAAAAAATGAAAATATGATTGGTGATTATGTCAGTAAATAGTAAGTGAAGGTATGATGCTTTTGAGAGAGAGAGAATGAGAGGAAATGAACAGTATGAAAACTGAGCTGAGGAGCAGAAAGGAAAAAGATTAGCAGACAAAAGGTTAACTGATAAGACAAACAAGAGTGGAAGTTATGGGAATGAGAGATAGAGTAGGAGAAACAGAGAATGAATGGGCATATCTTTAAAAGAATGCAGGCAAAATGATTAGAAACTAAAATGTATGCATTTTTCAGTGTGACTTGTATACTATATTGTAGTCCCTAGAAACCAAGGAATATAGGAGCAGATTAGAATTGGAAACCAGAGAATACGGATAGACAGATTAAGAGAGAGAGATATATACCTGGAGAGCACTGGAAGAAAGAGAGAGAGTGAGTGCTAGATGCAGGTAAGCAAGGAATGAGTGGTTCCAGGATGGGCTATGGAGATTCGATGATTCATGGTGTGCATAATAGAATGTTAAGAGGAGTGCTTGCCTGGAAGAACAATAACTCTCTATCGAGAGTGTAACTGTGGCAATAAGGTGAGATGAGAAATACTGATGAGATGACAGTGATGGTTGATATGAATGACCTGAGAGTATGAACTGGTTGGAAGAGATCTGGTGTAAATGTTAGGAATTGAGCAACAGAGGGAAGATCTGTTGTCCAGATATGATATGATACGATACGATATGATAATGCAGAATTGAGAAGAGCAGCAGTAACAAATAATGACATGATAATGAGATTGCATAAAAAAAACTAAAGGTCTGGAATATGTTGACTTTAAGTGCATTTGAATACAGAATATTGCTATATGCAAGAGATAGGCTGTATTTGAATATGGAAGGAGAGATTGTTATTCTCTAAGCATGTTAGAGCATTAGGACAGGAAAACTAGATTCTCCAGGGATGATAGGAGGAGTGTGGAGATAATTGCTTGGGAAATGGGATATTATATGGTATACTGCAGATTAAGATATAACTGGAAAGAATAACGTATGGGAATATTGATAATGCCCTGATGTTTCTTTATACGAATGCAAGAAGTATCATGAATAAAGGTACTGAATTAATGCCATTGATAGCTTCAGCTTGGCTAAAGGTATTGCAATCAGTGAAACTTGGTTGACAGATGATGATGTCCTGTCAGGAATAAAAAGGTACATCATATTCACTTCACACCATACACTCTCAAAATGCCACTAATAGTCTCAATAATTTGTCTAAACCATACGTGTTAGAAATAATTACTTTAATTTCCTGATGTTTTGACCATCATATTAAGGTCATCACCTGGAGTACACACATACACATATAGAGAGAGAAAGAGAGACAAGCTATATTATATTTCAAACAGTAGGCCAAAGAGACAATGATTTGTTATTCTACTGGCCTGACCACTAGTGGGGGAAAAAACTGCATCAAAGCTATATTCTATTTATACCATTATCAGAGAACAAATTCATAGAGATAGTTTTATTACAGCAAAAGTGGTGTCCTAATTTAAAATGATAGTTTTTATATTTGAGTTAAGATTCTGGATTACTTGCAGTACTATTTATATTTATAATTAACTCTTGGACAAAAAAGTTTATGTGGGTAGAATGCACCATTCATATTCTTGGGGTTTTTAGACCATTATTATTATTAAGATTTAGGGTAGTTGATAAAAATTTTACAGGCCTCCTTAAATTTATGTTCATACCATGTTTTGGTGAAATGTAAACAAGTGTCTTTCCAGTCAATTCTATGTAGAGTATTCATGGCATGATCAGAAAGAGTAGATTTACCATAGTTATTAAATTTAATGTGCTCAATTTCATATAGGAATTGTGCATCCTGTTTCACCTACATAAGGCAAATTACAGGTGCAATGAATACAGTATACTCTAGGGTAGGCCAGCAGAGGAAGTGGATCCTTGGATGAGGTGAATAAGTTCTTTAATTTTGCAGGTTTAAAGGTGGCATTAAAGTTGTATTTCTGTACCACCTTTAAATCTCCTGCAAAATTAAAGAACTTATTCAACTTATCCAAGGATCCACTTCCTCTGCTGGCCTACCCTGGAGTATACCATATTCATTGCATCTGTAATTTGTCCCATATAGGTGAAACAGGATGCACAATTCCTGTCCCAAAAAAGGAACATAAATGGCACATTAAATTTAATAACTATGGTAAATCTACTCTTTCTGATCATGCCATGAATACTCTACATAGAATTGACTGACTGGAAAGACACTTGTTGTTTACATTTCACCAAAACATGGTATGAACATAAATTTAAGGAGGCCTGTAAAATTCTTATCAACCACCCTAATCTTAAGCAATAATAATGGTCTAAAAATCCCAAGAATATGAACGCACATATTCTACCCACATAATCTTTTTTTGTCCAAGAGTTAATTATAAATAGGACTGCAAGTGATCCAGAATCTTAACTCGAATATAAAAACTTTCATTTTAAATTAGGACACCACTTTTGCTGTAATAAAACTATCTATATGAATTTGTTCTCTGATAATGTTATAAATAGAATATAGCTTTGATATCGTTTTTTATATATTTTTCACTAGATATCAGGCCAGTAGAATAACAGTTGATCAAGTCATTGTCTCTTTGGCATACTGTTTGAAATGTAATATAGCCTCTCTCTGTGTGTGTGGAGGCAGGTAGTGGATGCTGTTAGTGTAGTTGCGGTTAGTTGTAGTTGGTGGATTGAGTTGTAGAGTAGGTGTCCTCCCTCGGTGTGTCTTTGGACTCCTTGGAGGTGTCACATAATAATATGAAGGTTGAAACATCGGGAAATTAAAGTAATTATTTCTAACATGGTTGTAGGCCAAGGAACACAGAGAGTAATGTGCAGGAAATGTTTAAGCAGGTAAGTTTTGCATATGCAAAGTGAGTAATCATCAGGGGCAGCTCATCTATAGGGGCTGGGCCCCACCTATATTTGTATAATTAGCCCGATAATTGTAGTTTTAAAAAACACGTTTCTTGTAATTATTATTTTTTTATCTATTTTCAACACATTTTATTGTTTAATAAAAAAAAAATTACTGTAGTATTTTGTGGCAATATTGTATAATGTGACTTAGTACGGTCTCTGGGACCAGCCACGGCTGGCCCTATTTTATACGTGTAGAACACAGGGCATGTATGAGGCATGTGCACTAGCGATTGTGTTTGTTTACCAGGCGCAACGCTTATCTTGGGGCCAGTTTAGTCTGGTCCAGTCACTGTGTTGGCACGTACGTACATAGCACGCAATTCTTTGATTCACAATCTCAATGGATTCTGACTAAACATTATTGTAATAGTAATAATAACTATAAATCAATAATAGAATCCACTATATAAATATAAAACAAAATTAAGTTGTTTTTGGCCCCTGGCTCCACCTGTTTCTATTATCACCAGCTGCCACTGGTAATCATCATGGAAGACTTTTACTATAGCAGTATAAACCGGGCTGAAGAAACAACATATAGTGGTAAGGAAACAGAATTTCTGGGAATTATGCAACATGTAGTAGGGGGGGGAACACAAGGATTAAGAGTATCGGTTAGTCTTGGCATCATTCGGTAAGTAACCTTAGATGTCGGTAAGAGCGACCATGCAGTTTTGACTTGGAGGATAAACTGACATGCAGAATTATCAATTGAGAAAGGAATTTATATGGAATTATAAGGCAGATAACTATAATAATCTTAGATATCAGCTTATGACATTTCCATAATTGGAAGGGAGAGATACTTCGGAACAAATTAAGGAATATTTATTTATTAGCAGCATTTGCAAATTGTATACCTCAAGTGAAAAAAAAGATGACATGAATTGATGTAAAACAAATGATTAATGAAATCAAACAGAAATTGCAGGGAGAGAGCAGTTTCACATGGAATGTGCCTCAAGCTAGGAAAGTGGCTAGTGTAGTAAGGAGGACAAAAATGGAATACAAGGAGAGACTAGCACTGCAGTCTAAGGAAAATCCTAAGGAATTCTTTTGTAATGTGGCCAGTAGAAGATGAAATTTTATTGTGGATGAATGATCCTGTTAGATGAAAATTGCAGTTAAATGACCAATGCAGATGACATATTGGAGTTGTTTAATGATTTTAATGATCACTTTGGATATTTCATTCTTGCAAAGTAGGGTTTATCCATATTGAGAGAGATGGGAAGGATTGAAAGTTTAGAAGTGCATTGAAGAAAATATATTTTGAATGCTGAGTACTCTGGAAGCAAGGATTTTGTATTTTTTTCTCTGTAGTTGTTAAGATTTTAGAGATATTAGGAGCGATCATATATAAAATTAAACAAAGGAGTGTTATTAATATTATCAGTGAAGGTTGACATGGATTTGTTAAGGGGTGTTCTTTTTAGTAATCTGATTGCCTTTTAAAAATAAAAAAGTAACAAGAGCAGTTACCATTGTTTTAGATTTTGCAAGGGGCATAATATGATACATTCATATTTGAGTTGCAATATATTAGATTAAGTATCAGGTTAGTAAACTAGACTTGAAATCGGCTGTCTGTTAGATATCAGGGTGGGGAAAAAGATCATGTATGTGGGGGAGTCTGCAGCAGGGCTAAGTACTGGGATGTTTGCTGTTTAACCTTTAGGTCAGTGATAATGTCACTAGATTGCAGGGTTCAGTTGCTTGCAGATGATCTGAAACTTGGAAGAAATATTAGTAATAGTACCAATATTGTGGTCCTTCAGAAGGAGTTAAATAAGTTAGACTGGTGAATAAATGGGACAACATTTTAATTCATTTAAGTGAAATGTTTTGAAAATTGCAATCTGGGAAGTTACATACATACTCTATTGATGGCACTGTGTTAGAGGCAAGGGATCTTGGAGTGGTGGTCAATAGAAATTTGAAGTTTTAAGGACATATCATGAATATTGTGAAGGTAGCCCATAGGATTGCAACAAAGTGAGAAGGATGTTGACCACCATAAATAAAAGAGTGATGATTCCATAATATAAGATCCTGATAAGACCACATTTGGATTATTGTGCTATTATTATTTCAAGAAGAAATTTCTTGAAATAAGCATCAGTCAAATTGTGAAAGAGGAATATTCACAGTAGCAACACTCCTCGGCAGAAAGTAGATTTATATTTTTGACAGGTATGTCTTGCTTGTTATATAAATTAAAATCTTGTTTGTTTGTTTGAGTACGATTGGTTTAAATCTAAAAAAATAGTGAAGAAATAAATATTTTATTAAATGACGATGATCATCGTAATGAATAGGTTTCTGTAAATACTTACTTTTTTTTTTTTTTAGTAAAGCACATGATATATATATATATATATATATACACACACACACACATACAGGTATCCCTTGATATATGCGGTTTTGATTAATGCACAAAAAATGATTGTGACCATAAACTTGATATACATGGTATCAAATTTGATTAGTGTGGCCCAAAATGTTTGAAAATAAACAAAGCGTTAGACTTGGTCAATGAAACAGATCAGATCATGGTACGAGTCATGCTCCAACGTTAGTAACTCAGTCTCAGTGCTTCAATTTATCAGCAGAGCGCGGCACGTACACGTGGGTGTATTACAGTGTACGCTTACAGCCTATCTGCATATCACGTAATTTTCAAATTATGTAAAGCATTACCCTTTGTAACCATGGCCTCGAAAAAGTATGATATTAAACATTCGAGTCTTGGGAAGAAGTGACAGCCAACTGTATCAGAGCAGTCTGGAAGAATCTTTTTCCTGAATCTGCAAATAATTTTGGTAGTTCTATTAATCCCGTCAATGAAGTTATCGATAATATTGTTTTGATTGGAAGTGCTCTTGGCTTTGAGAATGTCGATTCAGAAAATATTTGGGAATTATTGGAATCACATTCGAAAGACCTATGTAATGAAGATCTTGGAATCGAATATCATCATGCATACAAAGAGGAAGAAGAAATGGAAGATGTATCTAAAGAAATCACTATCAAAGAACTTGAAGAATTGTTTAGGAAAATTGAGAAGGCAAAAGAACTTATACTAGAGATAGATCCAAATGTAGAGAAGCATGAATGTTATTAACAGTTTAGATAAACAAATTGATTGTTATCGCAAAATCATGGAGGAGAAAAAAAAAAGCTACCACTGTTCAGTTTACGTTAGATAAGTTTTTTAATATAAAAAATAAATATTTAGATAATTTTTTATGTAACAGATATGTATAAATAATATATATAAATACATGTCACCTTAAAAAATAAATGATTTTTAAATTTTTATATTTTTCAGGATTCATTATAATTATTCCCATTAATTCTTAACATTGAATAATGCTGTTTTGATATATGCGGTGTCCATCGAGGATTAATTAACCGCATATATCAAGGGATACCTGCATATATATATATATACAATAATACCCTGTCTTATGGGGCTTCACTTTAGGACTCTGCTAACAGCACTTTTCAATTAATGACTAGTGCCCATTTATATGATTCTGCGTTTGCTAACACGATGGGTTCGGCAACATGACACTGCCATGAATCAACCGATGTGCAGTATTTGTGAACTCAGCTTATTTATGGCATTGCTCACTACATTTCTGTAATTTGGTGTTTCACTGTGAATTATAAACTGTTAATAATATAAATTATAAATTTTTATTAACATCAGATAAAATTCAATGTAAGGATGCTGTTGTTGCCAGTGAAAATAAGACATAAACCTATTACATTATATGCTAAGATTAAAATAATTAATTGTAGTGACGATGGTGTATCAAGTACTGGGATATGCTGCAGGATAAACTTATCTCTCACTGCTATTGCAGTTTTTACAAACAAAGATAAAGTTCTTAGTGAAGTGAAAAAGTGCTACACTAGTTAATCTACAGTTATCTGTAAACTTGACAGTCTTATTGCCAAAATGGGAAAAACTTTTAATGAGATAGTGATGACCAACCTGATTGGCCTGTTCCCTAAAACCTAGCTATTCAGAATAACTTTTATGTTTGCAAAAATTATTCCAAGTATTTCATTTGTGTAACTGGCATAAATTAATACTTTATTCACATCATTTAAAAATGTTATTAAACCATTACATCTACAAGTGACAAAAGAAAAAGATAGTAATTTGCTATATGAAAGTGGTCTGGAGCCCAATGTGTCATATTACCAGGGTATGTCTGTAATACTGGTACATTATTCACAGTTGGCATGATTTAATTATATATGGTGTAGGCTAAGTGGAACTTGTAGTATAACATTGCCAATATTCATAATTCTGATTGGCACATTGCAATTGAAACCCCCATTCAAACTGTTATTTCTTTTTTATCCTCAGATAGTGTTACTTTAATTTTAGGATATTTCCATTTCCATTATGAATGCCTCTCTCATATGGCTTTACAGCAACTTCTTTTTAACTTCGAACTGGCAGTACAGTTTTCATTATCTTCCACGTCCTTATCTTCATTTCTTCACTAGTGGTGAAAAAATTCATTAACACAATAACCAAATTTAAGCATATATCATTGATTATACATGCAGGCCAAATTCTAACTACTCACAGTACAACATTTCATAGGTAGAAGAAAATTGTGATAACAGTCCATGTTTATGAATGTGAAAGTCATGAATAAACTGTGCACCATAATTTTTTGGCTGAATTAAAAAAAAAATGTTGCCCAGAGTATTTGAAAAAAAATACAATATATGTGTTTACCATCAGGAGGTATCTGCTTTGCTAATTTATTAAAAATAAGTGCCTGCCATGTCTAAATAACAAGCTTTTCTGAAAAAAAGATCTATTATATGGGTTGTTTCTCATTCATGCACAGTACGCTCTCAACCTTCTGAAATTACATATAATTATGAGAAAGACTGGGGGGGGGGGGTAATGCTATTTTTCCTATCGACAGTTAAGCCATAGATATTTCCCATCTGATTATCTTACTCTTACATCTGTATATAAACTTGGATACAATATATTAAAAGTACAAAAGTAAATTTTCATAATTGGCTTATCAAGAATATACCAGTTATATACATTATCTAGTGACTGCGTTTTTTTTATGCTGTTTATGCAATAATCAGATCCAAAAATGTCTTTAAGCTTTTTTTTTTCCTAAATATAGGCATGCTCTTTTTTTTTATGATATACCATTCATTGCAAACAGACTACACACTTTTGGAGGAATTTGAGACTAAATGTTAGGTGGAAGTAGAGACTTACTGAATCCATTAGCAGTAGAATTAATCAATATGCAAGATATTTGTATTCATTTCAGTAAAATTATGCAGACTACAACCATGTTAGGGAATTTCCTGGCATTTTGAGCTTCATAGTAAGGTCGGAGTATACACATATATAAACAAAATCAAGCTATATTACATTTCAAACAGTATACTAAAGTGACAATGATTTGATCAAGTGTTGTTCTACTGGCTTTACCTCTAGTGAAAAAAAAAAAATACATCAAAGCTATATATATATATATATATATTCATATTTATATATACTGATTATAACCGAAACTAGAATAACAATTAAATTTATTCAAAATGCAACATGTTTCATTGGATTGTCCGACTTCTTCAGGTGTGGGAACATAGAAAGCAAGTAAACACTATAAGAAACATCGTATCACTATAAAACGACTATTACAAAATCAGTTAGCTTTGAACTATAGCTATAGTCTGTGTTGAAGTTCTATTGTTAAGTAGCTGCATGTGTCTAATGTTATAAATAGAATATATATATTCTATTTATAACATTATCAGACAACAAATTCATATAGATAATTTTATTACAGCAAAAGTGGTGTCCTAATTTAAAATGAGAGTTTTGGCTGAATTCGATATTATATTCGAGTTAAGATTCTCGATTACTTAGAGTCCTAATTATAATTAACTCTTAGGCCAAAAGGTTATGTGAGTAGAATTTGTGCCACCATATTCTTGCGATTTTTAGACCATAATTGTTAAAATTAGGGTGGTCAATAAGAATTTCACAGGCCTTAAATTTATGCTCATACCACATTTTGGTGTAATGTAAACAACAGCAGTACCTTTCCAGTCATTTCTATGTAGAGTATTCAGGGCATGATCAGAAAGGCCAAATTAACCATAGTTTTTAAATTTAATGTGTCATTTATGTTCATTTTTTCTGATAGAAATTGTGCATCCTGTTTTACTGAAATGAATGCTGATCACTATGTAACATTAAAGAAAAGATATTTATGAGGGAGGTCTGAAAAGTTCTCGGCCTTACAATGAAAAAACGAATTTATAATTTCAAAATTATTTTTATTTTTCAACATAATCTCCCTTAAGACTAATTCATTTATTCCAGTGCCATCCCATGCCTGTAGTGGTTCTCAGTAAGATCTGCAAAATACCCTTCTATAGCTGCAATCACTTCTTGATTCGAAGAAAACGCTGATCAGTGAGGAAGAGTTTTAATTTTGGGAAGAGACAGAAGTCAGAGGGAGCCAAATCTGGGGAATAGGGTGGATCTTCCAACAATTCATAGTGCTGATCTCTTAATTTTCCCATTGCCAAAACACTTCTGTGGACAGGTGCATTGTCCTGATGAAAGATGATTTTTTCATCTAGTCTGGTTAAAAGATTGGAATAATATTCCCCGGTTATTGTCTTATCCTTTTCAAGATAATTAATAAACAAAATGCTTTTAGCATTTTAAAACACCGATGCCATGACCTTTCCTGCTGATGGAACCGACTTTGTCTTCTTTGGCGCTGAACAACCGGCTTCTGTCCACTGTTTTGACTGCTGTTTGGATTCTGGTGTATAATGGTGAATCCAAATCTCATCCATGGTAATAAATTGATGCAAAAAATCAGTTTTATTCTTGTTAAAATGCCCCAAGCACTGTTCAGAAATTTTCATGGGAATGTGTTTTTGATCTGCTGTGAGTAAGCATGGCACCCATCTTGCAGAAAGCTTTTTCATTTACAATTCTTCATGCAAAATATTTCTTACATCGTCTTTTGAAATGCCTATAGTCTCAGCTATTTCACACACTTTGACTCGCTAGTCATCCAATAGCACGTCATGCACTTGATCAATGCAACAAAAGGTGGTGTTACACTTTTTGGACGTCCTTCGCGTGGATCATCTTCAAGGCTGGTACAGCCACGTTTAAACTCAGCAGCCCATTTCTTAATTGTCGAAAGCAAAGGAAAAGAGTACCCATAAACTTTTATGAACTTCAAATGAATTTCTTTTGGCGTTAAACATTCTTTTACAAAGAATTTTATAACCGCATGATACTCAATTTTATGCATTTCAAGGGATACAGACAACACTTTTGCTTTAGGATGAGTTGGAATTTCACGTGGATGCTTATGACAGCTGTACCAACTTAGAAAAAAGAAATCTTTCCGATAGTGTTGCCATCTATGGTTGAGGCCGAGAACTTTTCAGACTATCCTCTTATATCATTTGATTATGTGGAAAATATCAATATTGCAGTCTTAATAAATGGGAAGCAAATAGAAATATGGTTAGTTTTTTTTGGGGGGGGGGTCTTACTTTATATTTGATCTATATTTTCAGCATAAAATGGAAAAAAAGTGTACTCTTCCATCATATTATTGATTCCTTTTTATGCAGGCAATTCTGTAATATTTGTTGCATTTAAATATAAAGTCTAATACCTTACACTTTGCACATGTTGAACTGGGTAACTCCTTGCTTTCCTACTCATGCAGTCTGTTCAAATAGTATTAGTATTACATGCAAGCCTCCATGGAGTCCAGACTCATTTGATCAAGTTAAACATTCACATATTAAATAATTCATACCCCACCCTGGCAATGCATTCTGCTCATTCACCCATCATTTAAAAAAATATTCTTTTCACTTCCTTACTGGCATAACCTTTGTACAGTTTCCAGGGATGACTATTTGTTCTGTCACTCCATTGCCCATGCAATAATTCTATCTGACAGGTTCCTCTCACTAGCTTATATGTCTCAATAGTATCACCTTTCCTTCTCCTATCTACCAAGCTCTGCATCCATCTGTCATCATGCTCAACATTCCAGAGTCATAAGACATTTGTAATCATACTCCTCTACACACACACACGCTCTCTCTCTCTCCAATGTTTCTTATTGCTAATATAGATAAGTGACAAGATCTGTGCATAAAATTCCAAGTGAGCCCTGATTAGTGCCTTATACAGTAGACTATCACCTCCTTACCTGTGTTTGTCAAGGTTCTTTGTATTATAGATTATAGAAAAAATTTTCTAGGTACCCCTTATAACTGACATGATATGACCTCTGAACTTGTCCCCATCCACCAAGATTCCCAAACCTTCACTTCTTGAAGTAAAATTCCTCCAGTGTGAAAAATATCATTTCACCTCCTCTGGACAAAGTACAAGATTGAAGTGACAGCTCCATTCTTGAATCCAAAGCACCAACCTATTCAAATCTTGCAACAATATCACATCAGAACATCTTGACATTGCTCTTCCTAATTTAGCAATTGATCATCAGCAAACAGCTGAATATCTCCTCTCACAGTCCTAACTGTATAATTGATGTATAAATATAAATTAAATTAAACAACAGTGGAACCTGAACAGAATCCTGTGGTAGTCCACTCATCACCTTCCTTTTTTTGGGACACTGCATCCCCATTCACAACTTTCTGGTTCCTCTCAGTCAGAGAGGAGCCAAAAAGTTGTGAATGGAGTCAGAATATACTCTTTTGAATGTTTTTAGCAAAATTCAGATAAATCGCCATTTATAAGCATCTCCTCTGTCCACTACACTAGTCATTTTATTATAAAATGTAACCAAGTTACTAAAGCAAGACCTCCCTTTCACAAACCCATGCTGTTCTCTCAAAAGATTTCTATTCTCATCAAACCAGGTTTTTATGCTTCCTCTCAAATAGTCTACCACCTCCACCACCTATACACAGTGGCTTGTAGCTGGATACCACTGACTTGGACTCTCCCTTATATCCTTACATTGTCATATGTAGTTACATTCTCCCTTAAAACTTTTTGCATTGCCCCATTTGCTCAACTCCTTATATTCCTCACCCCAATCCCCAACTTTGCATCATTTGAAAACAGTTTCACATCTGAATAAGAGGATGGCTGACTGACAAGCATCAGAAAGTGGTATGTATGGTGGGAGTCTGAAAAATTTAAGGTAACCTGTCTTTTTTTTTTTTTTTCATTTCGTATGGTGATTCAATGGCTGTCAGCCCCTTTACGGGGAGGTACAGCACCACCTCAATCCAGCCTATTTTTATCGGGGCTCGGGACCGGCATTGCTGACAATTCAGACCTGTGGCTGCAGGGATTGTCTTAAGTATTTCTGACTGTATCCGTGTATGTTCAGAGGACCAGTTTGCCTGCTTGCAGGATGAAAAAACCTCAGATAAACTGGGGGGAAAACCCTGCTGTCAATGCCCAAGACCAGCTAACTTGGCTATGGCTGAGAAGATCCTTAAGCCCCTCACGTCATCGACAGGAATCGAACCCAGGACACTCCTTCCCTAGGCATATGGTTGCGAAGCGCATAGCCACTAGCCTAACTGTGTGGACAGATAGCCAGTGGTATACCACAAGGATTAGTCCTTGATGCACTGTTATTCAATCTGTACATTGACATTGGGAAGTATTTGACAGGCAACATACAGCTATTTGCTGATGATGCAAAGATAGGTAAGGTAATCGGGAATGTGGCTGATATGCAATACTTGCAGAATAATTTGAATAGACTGGAATTGGAACGTGGGAAAATGGATGTCAATAAATGTAAAGTCATGCACTTGGGTGTGATTAGATATCCAATGTCATATTATATTATATTTGTGGGCTTATGATAGAAGAAACTGATCAGGCTAGGGATTGTTGTAGTGCTAGTTGACTGGAAGTTAAGATTCAGTGGCCATGTAGCAAAGATTACAAATACAATTCAGAGGATATTTATTATTTTGCCGAAACGAACTTTGACGTAAAGATAAGGATGTTATTTTGCCTCCCTCGTTATAAGGCCTTGATAAGACCCCACTTGACTATTGTGTGCAGGTGTGATCTCCTGGTTTCCGTGGTGATTCTAATATAGTGGAGAGAATGCAAAGGAGAGTGTTAAAATTTATAGGATTGTGGAATACTGATTATGAAGAAAAATTTTAAATTTGTAGTATGCAGACACTAACAAAAATGCAAAAGAAGGGTGAGACTTAGAAACTTCTGAAAGGATTATATAGGATTTCAGTTGATGGAATTTTTCATTTTATAGAATGTGAGGAAAAGACAAGAGGGCATCCTTGGAAGCTGAGAATGAATGCCATCAAGAAATGAGGGATGAGATCTAGATTTTTTCTCTCATAGAGTGGCACGTGATTGGAATGGATTGCCTTTGGGTGTGTGCAAGCAGTGTAAATGAATTTAAGAACAAGTATGACAGCTGGCACCTCATTAACAAAAAATGCACCCTGATGCATACCATCAATGGAGAATGAATAGATATGCAGGAGTATCAAATAGAAAGCAATTTATATGAAATTATAAGGCAAGTGATTATAATAATCTTAGAAATCAGCTTGGGACAGTTCCATAGATGGAGGAGTTGGAAGGGCGAGATATTTTCAGTGCATGGGAACTGGTGAAAAAGACATAAGGAGGGGGAGAGGCAGAGAGCACATGCATGAAGAATATAAGATTCAAGCCAGCATAGTGACTAGTATGATAAGGAAGGCAAAGCTGAATATGAGAAGAGATTTGTCCTGAGATTAAAAGAAAATCCTAAGGAATTGTTTCATTATGTTGACCTGAATTTTCAACGAGAGTCAGGCTATGGGAAAGGTGCCCAGGGAGTGGAAGGAGAGTATGATAGTGCCATTACATAAGGGTGGTAGTAGAACAGAAGTGTCAAACTGTAGACCAATTTGTATTTATCAGTAGTTGTTAAGATTTTGGAGAAATTAGTGAGGGATCATATACAGCATTGGAAAAATGAGGGTAAAATGTTATCTGTGAGTGTCAGCATGGATTTGTTAAGGAAGGTTCTTGTTTTAGTAATCTGATTGTCTTTTATAATAAAGTGACAAGAGTGGTTGATCAGGGAAAGCCATATTCTACCATTTTTTTTTTTATTTTACAAGGGCATTTGACAGGGTGTCATATGATAGGTTTATATTTAAGTTACTGCACATGGGTTTAGATGTCAGTTAATGAATTGGATTGGGGATTGGCTATCTGATAGATATCAGAAAATTGTGTATGAAGGATTATTATCAACGAAGCAGAATGTTACAAGTGGGTCCCATAGGGCTCAGTACTGGCGCCTGTATTGTTTAATCTTTATATCAATGACATTGTTAGTGAATTGCAGGGGTATATTCAGTTGTTTGCAGACAGTGGTGTAGCTAAAGCTTTTGGCACCCGGGGCAGTCCCTGAGTTTGTTTCCCCTCTTGTTACACACACACACACACACACACACCAAAAATACTACAAAAAGTCAAAACGACCTATAGGGAAATAAATTAAAACACTGTGTTTATTTTTGAAGTAAAACTTAATTTCAACATTTTAAAATGTTATTTTTCTTGCTTTTCTGTTAGCAAAACCGTCGATCATATTGGCGAAGTCTATTTCATAATAATGTAGGTAATTCTTAATCTATTTTATTTAGAAAAACTGCTCTCACAAATAGCAACACTTACTGCAATTGTGATGAAAATTCACAGTAGTATTACAATATTTGGAAATGAGTTCTCGAGGCTGTATTTTAGAATTAACTGCAAAAGTTCAAAAAAGGTTTAAAGTGCAGTCCGTCCCCTCCGCCCTCCCTACCTACGTCTCTGTTTGCAGATGATGTGAAGTTGGGAAAGGTTATTAGTAACAGTGCAGATATACCATAGCCCTTCAAGAGGATTTTAATAAGCTAGACAGATGTGCAAATCAATATCAGTTTAATTCAGCTAAATGTAAAGTCTTAAAGTTTGGGATATGTCAATGGGATGCTGCATAAGAAGCAGGGAAGGCAAGAGATCTTGGGCTGATGATTGATAGAAACTTGAATTTAAGGGGACATATTGTAAAGGTGGTGAAGGTAGCCTAGCGGACTGCTGCAATACTGAGGACACCGATCAGCAGAGATAGAAGAATTGTGATTCCATTGTATAAAAACCTGATCAGACCACACCTGGACTGTTATGCCCAGGTGTTCTTGGAAAGAGTACAGAGGCAAATAAGAGAACAAAAATGATATCAGAACTGTACAATGTTAGTTATGAGAATAGACTGAATGTTGATTGCAAAGTTTGGTGAATAGAAGAAGGAGAGGTGATGATATGATTGAGACATTGAAACTGTTGAAATGTAATTACAAGGTTGACACTCTTTCATATGGTAGAAAAAGGGGAAGGAGTGAGGACAATGATCCATCCCTGGAAGTTGTGAGGAGGGGGTTTCTTTGCATGGGGAGGGTGATTGAACTGTGGAATGTATTGCATGATAGGGTGATGAGAATACAGATGGTGAATGAGTTAAAGGAGTGGTCTGATAGGCTTTGTGTTGTATAGGATGGGCCTTCCATAACCTTCTATGGAATTACCAATTATTAATCTGCCATTTTCATGCATTAGTACCATGTTACTATAATCATTCTTTCTTTTACATGCCATTTTGAAAGAACTCGAGGATATTTCTACGTCTGATTTACTAATTTCTGATTTACTAACATCTACTCATATGCACAAAGTGCATATGAGTAGATTTACTCTTCATGCACCTGATTATTATCCATATTTAGCTTGTGCTGCCTTGACAGTGCCTTCTCCTTCGTCTTCCAGATTGTATGCTCAATCTCTTCATTCATCCATTTTCACCTATTTTATTCAACATTTTGATCCTTGGAATACATTCACAAATTGATGCTGCTGTTAATAGCTCTTAATCAGTGCCCAAGAGCATTTGTCTCCTTTCTGCTTAACTCCTCATTACATGCTATAGTCCCAAGCTGTCTCTTAAGCTTTCATGATCCCTGGCCTTATAGTTCCACATATATCCAGTCTTCTTATGGCTAGCCACCACCATCACTTGGTGATTACCTCATAATCATTCACACCAGCTAGAAAGAGATACAAGCCCTCCCCCATTCATAATCATATTCTCTGATAACATGATCAGATCTAAGACTCAATCCTTATATACTGCCTATTATACTCATCCTTCAAAAGCCCCATTTGTTTTCTTAATTTTCAGATGCTATTTCTTCATGACAATCTCTATTACCACAATTAAAATCACTCATAATCATTACCCTTCCCAAGTTGCACATAAATTTCTTCCTCACCATCCTTCCACATTCCCCTTGCATCTCCACCTTGTGTGAACATAATTCCCCTGTTATAAATTAAAGATGCCAAGAAATTATATTATTGGTTTAATCCTTTATCCAAGTGTAAGCAAACAAAATTTGCTTGTAAAGTGTCTTCACAACTGGCTACTTTTATATAAAAGCTAATGACTTCACATCAACTGCCTTAGTAATAATTCCCCTGCCATTATCAAAAGCACTTTCACTCTCCCTTTATGTTCTTCCTATCTTCATAGAAACAATGTATTCCTCTATCAGTGAAACCAATTTCATATCCCTTATTCTGATGGTTTTCTAGCATTCATAAATAAACATAGTGATTCGTTTTTACCTTTATAATCATCAAAATGGATCTATCCTTATATTGACACCCAGGGTATATTGTCACTTGTTTTGTATTGGAAGTTTATTATTATCATTATAAACCTCCATGGAGTGTAAAGACTCATTGTGGGAAGTCTTTACACTGTTATATACACAGTTTATCATACTGTGCCTTAAATATATTCACTGTCTCTGAGCTCACCATACTCTCGGGGCAATGCATTCCAATCACTCTCCGTGCAAAAAACCTGCTCCACACCCCCTTGCTTACACTCTCCTTATACAGTTTCCAGGGATGACCTCTTGTTCTCTTCCTGTCTTCACCCAGTCTGTGCAAAACCTCCCTGACATTAATCTGGTAATAATCTCTTAACAGCTCTATGATATACCTCTCCTCCTTCTATCTACCAATTTCTGCAAATTGCATTTTGTCAATCTGTCTTCATACTCAGCATTCCAGAGACTAGAAACCACCTTAGTCAATTGTCTCTGAACCTTTCCAATACAACAATCTTTTTGAAAACCAGGTGACCAAATCTGCTCACCTGGCCTGATCAAAGCCTTATACAAGGTAACCATAACATTCTTACTTCTACAAGTCAGTGCCCTCTGCATCATTCCTATTATCCACTTTGTTATCCTCACAATTTTAGCAACATTTCCTCAAAAATTTTAGGTCCTTGTCTACAATTACTCCCAGATCTCTCATCTTCTCTACCTCTTCCAAGATATTTCCACTGATTATGTACTCTACATCCCATCTCTGCTTCCCAAATTTCAAAACCTTACACTTTGCAACGAATTGACATCCCCCACTCATTTACTCATTCAGCCATTCAAGTCCTCTTGCAAAGCCACATCATCTGCTCTACTCCGATAGCTCTCCCCAACTTTGCATAATCTGCAAACAACTGCATATCGCTATTCAGGCCCCTCTCCAAATATCATTTACATACAAATTAAACAGCAATGGACTAAAAATAGACCCTTGGGGTACACCACTAGTAACTTTAGTAACTTTCCTCTTCTGGGATATCGCTCCTCCATAGGCAACTCTTTGAAACCTATTATACAGCCAATCTCCAATCCAGCAAACTAATCTACTGTTCAGCTTCATCCATTCCAATTTATTTACCAGCTTGTCATGTGGCAATTTATCAAACGGCTTTGCAAAATCTAAATATATCATTGTATATGTGATATACATTTGTACAGTATATCACATATACAGTAATATATATTCACTGTATATGTGATTTGTCACTTTATTACAAAAGAGAAGCAGATTGCTAAAGCATGATCTTCCTTTAGTAAATCCATGCTGGCTGCCAAAAAATATTTTTCTGTTGTCAACCCAAATTCTGAATCTTGGTCCTAACTAACTTCTCTAACACCTTAACCACAACTCCAGACACACAGACTGGTCTATTCAAAGCCCAACTTTTACACCTCCCTTATGAAATGGAACAGTTTTACCTTCTTTTCACTCCTTTGGAACTTGACCCAGTGAAAGATTTGTGTTGAAAAGATATGTAAAAACTGTTAACTGTCTGGAATATTCCCTCAAAACACATAGTGAAATAGCATCAAGTCCCACAGCCTTATTTACATCAAGTCTATTCAATTCCTCATACACCTCCTGTTCACTTACTAACAGTTCCTCCTCCTCCTTCTTTTAAGTTCTGCACATTCATAAGAATGAAATATCTTTATAAATTGCTCATTAAATATCTCAGCTATATCCTCTGCAGCAGTTATCATTCCTCTGTTTTCACCAATCAATCCCATCCTACCATAATCATTCTTTCTTCTACTGGCCACATATTGAAAAAAACTTCTTACGATTTTTTTTCCCCACTTTAGCTAACTGCTGCCCATACTCCACTTTTGCTAACCTTATCAAGGTCACCTTCCTCGCCTGCTCTTTGTACTTCTCATGCAAGTGGTTATAACTACTCATCTGGTGCTTTTTCCATAATACCTTCTTCTTCCAGATTATTTCCTGATTCATCCATTTCACACCTGCTCTATTTATCCTCTTAACCTTTATAATACATTCTGATATTGCCTCCACCAAACAGTTCTTGAGTAGGGCCCAATCAGATTGATATCATTTCCATCCAGTTCCTCTTTCCAATTTATTACCACAAGCTGTTTCCTGAGCTTTTCATAATTATCACTCTTATAATTCCACATATATATCCCTTTCTAACAGACGTCCTCGAGTGATTGTCACCCTGCAAGTTTATACAGAGAGACAGTGTCTCTACCTGCAGTTTCTATCCTGTATGATTTTAAAATACAATAGTATGGCAAATGAGTTTAAGGAGTGGTATGATAGACTTTGTGTGTTGTCTAGGATGAGCCTCCCATGATGAATCCTGTGATTTTATTATTATTATTATTATTCGTGACACCTCCAAGGAGTCCGAAGACTCATTGCGGCAGGACACCTACAACTGTCTCAACCTCTACTACGAATCATCTCCATCAACGCCATCTACTGTCCACCTCCACCACTAACACAACTAGTATTTTTTGTCTGTAAATTGAGTATGTTCTGAAGGGCCCATTTGTCTGTATGCAGGATGAAAAACCCTAGCTTCCGGGAGAAAAAACCCTACTACCTCCGTATGAGATCGGCTAACTCACCTTCGATTGAAATCATCCAGATAAAGATTCCTCCCATTGCGACAAGAATCGAACTTTGGCCTATTCCAATCGAAGGGCACAATGTACCGTTGTTCTTCCAATTGCGCTACAGAGGTGCTTGTAAGTCCTGAATAATAATAATAATTATTATTCTTATTATTGTAATTGCTTAAGTTACAAAAAGTGAGATAAATTTCTTATAAATAAAAAAAATAATATACACACACACACCATGTTTTCTTAAATTTGTAATCTGGTATGGAATTGGGAGAGAAACAAAAGCTCATAAAAAACTGTAGTATGGTATATCCCTTTTATTATTATGTTACACAACTATGAAGTGCACAAAGTACATTTTTCTCTCAACAGTCTAGTATTTTTTTTTAGTTGCATGCTGTTTTAATTACTGTCATTGCAAAAAAAAAAAAAAAAAATAAAAAAAAAAAAAACTTTCCTGTCACTTTGGCTCATTTTTGAAATTCTTACATAACCATTGTATGATAATTCTGAAAACAAAATGTAACAAATTGTATTCAAGTTTTCAAAATATATATATTAATAGAAATAACAGCACAGTTCATATATAATGGGGGGGGGAAAAAGTCATCATTCTTATACATAGCTTCTTTTTATATTACAGTGCAGCTCTTTTCAAGAAGCAGTCATCAGTAAGAAGATTGAAAGCATAGGTTAGGAGCACACACTTTTCCAGATGGTTGGTGAAATGGAGAGTGCCACTGTACCAGTAATCTATTAGCTGTGGATTCTTATCCTATTATAGGCATGGATGTTTGCAAATATCTCTGGACAGTAGGTGAATTTCAACAAACAAGGCAGTATCTTATGCTAGGCATAAGACCACAACTACCCTTCTTACTGAATGCCTGAGGTGTCTTAAAAAGTTCCATGTTTGGTCTCTAGTGCAGGTTTAAGATTATCTGACAATTAATGTTACAGTATGTTCCTTATTTGGTCCTGCGTCTTTTCTCTTCTCCAATATTATTTAACTTATATATATGAACTGGTAGCTATAGTCTTCAAATTATTCATGTATGCTATATCATTATCATCATACATTAATCATGTATGCTGATAATGATATGCTGGCTTTTTATTTCATTTTATTTTACCACTGCTGAGAAATACTGAACACAGGTGTTCACAACTTAAGAGTTGCAAATACTTTAAAAACTGGCATCCTCCAACAGAAAACAGACTTATGTACCTTCTACCCAAATAATTAATAAGTACATTTTTAGCCATAAATTTCGTTTTGGATATCAAGTTCTGAAATACAGTAGGAATCCAAATGCTTAGGTATCACTTTAGATACATCCTTCACAGAACCTGATAATAATTATTATTATTATTATTATTCAGGCCTCCATGGAGTCAAAAGACTCATCGTGGGAGGTCCTTCCTAAGACATAAAGTCTGTCAAGACTCATCGAGGGGAGGATTAGCAGGATTGTGTTGGGAAACTGATTTGTCAGCATTGAAAACTGGTACTTGCACACATATAACAGAAAAGTGCATGCTACAGCTTCTTTGCAGAATAGAGAAACCATAGTTCTTCAGTTTGAAATAAAACTTTATAAGGACTTCTCAACTGGAAACTCCTTATAAAGGTTCCTTGAATCCCACATAGAATACAAGGAACCTTTATAAGGACTTTTCATTTGAAAGTATTAGCCAGTTTCATATAGAGATTGGCAAGTGTTTTTTTTTTATTTTTTTAATACCACAACATACAGAAACTGACTGGTCTCATATATTAATTGCTTTTGTTGTAATTCCAATCAGGTGTGCTGAAGAGCATACTTACTGAATAATTACTAAAACATCAAATCCAAATCACTACATAAAAATTATAAGAAAATTATACTTGAAGAAGTCAATTAAAATGATAGATTGATAATGATGCAGAGGACAAAGATGAGGTCGAATCAGGGTATTTAATCCTCATTATTGTGAAATCATAAGAAGCTGAAGTATAGTGGAAATAGAAGAAAATGGTTTATTGGTAAGTGGGCAAGAGGTATATGAGGAGCTAAGTAAACTTGCTGTCAATAAGGCAATAGGACTTGATGACATCTAGTGAGTTAGCATCAGCATTGGCTTAACTGTTTAACCAGTCTTGAAACACCACAGGTCCCAAAAGAAGTGGGAGGAAGATAAAATTGTTCCACTTCGATAAGATAGTGATAAGGCTAAGGCTACAAATTATAGGCCAATATGTTATATCTGCAGTCATGGTTAAAGTTTTGGAGAGGTTGGTGAGCACTAAGATACAGAAATTGGTAACATCTGTGTTGACTGTCAGCATGTGTTTGTTAAAAGGAGGCCATGTTTTATAATAAGGTGACGAGAAGAAGAGTGTGTGTGAGAAAGTTTTAAAACGAGTCAAAGTTGAGCAGCTTTCAGAGATTAACTGTAGACTAAAATACACAAACATCATTGAAGAAAAAAAATGAAAGCATTTGAAAACAAGAAGCAAACCTTGGAGATTCAGTGGCAAATCCTTAGAAAACATTGACTGATTCAGCCAGAGAGGCATGTGGTGAGGTTGTCTGTAAGGATACAAAAATCAGAATTTTATGGTGGAGACAGTGAAGGAAAAGAAGAGCAGTTGGAAAGTTCCTGGCAAGTAAGTCAGCTTGTATTCTTAGAGAATACAGAGAAAAATGTAAGAAAGTGAAGCACTGTAAAACTAGCCAAACAAAAGTCATGGAAAGATTTTGGTAAGAACATAGAACATAAATATCAGGAAAGTGGCAAATATTCTGAAAGCTGTTGAAAAAGCTTAGAAATGCAGGAAAAGTACTGTAAAAAGAATTAGAGATGATAAAGGTGACATGAATACCGAAGATAAAAATATTCTAAATGTTTGGAGTAATTACTTTGAAAGACTGCTAAATGAAACAAGCAGTGTCAGCACAGTGGTAGAAAACAGGAATGCAGTCAGGAATACATAGAAAAAGTCATAAAAAACCTGAAATGCAGAAAGGCAGCTGATGTAGATGAAATTCAACAAGAAATGCTCAAATATGGAGGTATAAAAGTTTTACAGTGGCAGCATTGCATAATTCAGAAGGTCTGCTCAGAGGGTTGAATTCTGGATGATTGGAGCAGAGCTCTCTCATGGTACCCATCTATGAAAAGGGAAATAAAACCGAATGTGAGAATTACAGAGGTATTTCCGTACTGAGTGTTAATAGTAAGATTTATGCAAGAATACTTGAGAAATGGCTAAGAAAAATTGCAGAAGGGAAGCTTGAAGAAGAACAAGCAGATTCAGGACAAATAGAGGTTGCAAGGATCAGATTTTCACTCTAAGACAAATAGTTGAGAAATCTTGGCAATATAACAAGGATTTGTATTAAGTGTTATTCATCTGGTTGGAAAAGGCATATGACAGGGTGCCAAGAAGAAAGCTCTTCAGCATGCTACACATATATTATGTAAATGGGACATTATATCGGGTAATACATAGTCTCTATTTAGGCTGTAAGCCTAAATGGTGACTATGTATCTATTTAGTCAGCAATTAGAATTGAAGGAGGTACAAAAAGATAGTTTGATGTTAAATCAGGTGTGCCACAAGGGTGCACATTATCTCCACTGCTATTCAATATCTATATAGATCACATTATGAAGGAAAGTGGTAGTAAATCTGATATCAAAATTAGTGATGTTGATCTTAGCTCTTTATTTTATGCAAATGATGTTTTATACTTCTGAATAAATCCAGCACAAGTCTGCAAGATTCCCAGACTAAATTGAATAATTGTTATAATAAATTTGCTAAGAAAATCAGCAATAAAAAGGAAATGACAATGAAAATAGGCAGAAACATTGAAAACCTCAACTGCTGTATCGTGAATGATGAACCTATAGAGCAAGTAAAACATTTCAGCTATTTAAGCACAGTTTTTAGTGAAGATATTAATCTTCACTAAAGATGGTATTATGGTAGGAAGTCAGCTGAATAAATTTATATGGAATAAGAAAGAAATTAGTCAAAATACTAACTTTCTATTTACAAGATAGTGTTCAAACATTTTAACTTATGGATCTGAGAGATGGGTTAGAAATAAAACACTTGATGAAAGACTGGAGACCTCTGATATCAGAGTTCTGAGAAAGAATTACAGAGTGAACAGATGACATCAAAGGCAGTATCACATTAGAAATGAGAGTATTAGAAAAGAACTTGCCATTGTTAGCATTCAGGAATATGTTAGCAGAGCTAATCTGCTTGTGGTCACTTAAATAGAATTAGATAGGAAAGATTAGCAAAACAAGTGTTCTTTACCAGGTTGGCTGGACAAAGACCCAGAGGAAGATCAAGATGTAGATGGATTGATAAAAAGTAAAAAGTACCATAAAAGACAGAAATATAAGATTTACTAATGCTGGAGTCTTGACAGATAACAGATTAATATGGAGGAAAATTGTTGATCAGAAGTTAGTAATGGTATAACTTTTCATGTAGTACTATTATAATTATCCTGTACAGCCAATGAGGATACATATCAGAAATTTGGTTATTATTATTATTATACAGGCACCTCCATGGAGATCAACGACTCATTGTGGTAGGCCCAAACTATCCACAAAATCTATTATACCTCTCCTTGAACCCATGAACAGACAAAGCACTCACAACTGACTCTGGCAACCCATTCCACTCATTCACAACTCTCCAAGCAAAAAATCTAGTCTTCACACTCCTACTAACCATGCCTTTATTCAACTTCCAGTGATGACCTCTTGTTCTGGCCTCTGTAGCCAACCACTGAAACATTTGCCCTGCATCAGTCCTATAAAACCCTTTAAGCAATTTAAATGTTTCTATCATATTCCCTGTTTTTCTCCTATCAACCAACTTCTACAATCCACACACCCTCAATCTGTCTTCATATGGAACGTTATACAAACCACTTACCATCTTGGTTTCCCATCTCTGAATCTTCTCCACTGCTTCCTCATCCCCAAGAGACCAGACCTGAGCACAGTAGTCCAGATGTGGACGTATCAAAGCCTTATAAAAAGAAATAACAACTTCCTTATCTCTACCTGTTAGTGTGTTCTTCAATAGCCAAGTAATCTCTTATGGGTTACCTTAGCAATATGTCATCAAAACTTTAACTCTCTCTCTCTCTCTCTACCACCACCCCTAAATCTCTAGTTTCATCTATTTCCTGGAGTACAGTGTCATCAATGTGACACACAGCTTGTAATCTGTTTATCCCAAAATGCATTAACTTTACATTTCTCCACATTAAACTGACATCCATTATCTTTTGCCCGTACTAACAGCCTATTTTAAATCGTCCCAAGCTCTCCACATTGCCTTGATTAGCTATTACTATACCTAAATTTGCATCTTCAGGAAACAATTGAATATTTCCTTTCAGATTGTTTCCTATATCATTTATATACAAATCAAACAGTAGTTGTCCCAACACTGAACCTTACAACACACCACTAATCATCTGTTTTTGCCTTGATTCTACCCTTCCATATACCATTTTTTGATACCTGGCAGCAGCCACCTTCTTATCCACATAACTAGTGTCATATCCATCCCCATTTGTTCTAATTTGTGTAATTCAAATGCCTTTGCAAAATCCAGCAGAATCATCATGTAGCCATTTCCTTTATCCAATTCAGTTGTTACTCTATTATAAAAAATTCAAAAATTGCTGAGGCATGATTGACCTTTCATAAAGCCATGTTTCCCCTCATACAGTATCATATTTTTATCCACCGATTCTTGAATTCTCTTTTTGACCAATTTTTACAGTACTTTTACCACCATGCCTGAGATACTGATTGGTCTATAATTTGCTACTACAGTCTTAGAACCTCCCTTTATGCAAGGGAATTTTTTTCCCTCTTTTCACTCCTTTGGAACTCTACCACAGCCGAGACTTAAATTAAAGAGCGTAGTCAGAGGCATTGCCATTCCCTTGCACATTCTCCCAGAACCCGCACTGATATCCCATTTAATTCCACAGTTGTATTTACATTGCAGTAGCATAGCTAGGGGGATGCAGATGGGGGGGGTCCACCCCAGGTGGCACTTTGAACCTTTTTGAACTTTTGCAGTTAATTCTAAAATACAGTCTCGAGAACTCAGTTCCAAATATTGTAATACTACTGCAAATTTTTCTCACAATTGCTGTAAGTGTTGCTAGTTGTTAGAGGAGTTTTTTTAAAATAAAATTTGATTAAGAATTACCTACATTACTATGAAATAGACTTTGCCAATGCCATTGACAATTTTGCTAACAGAAAAGCAAGAAAAATAACATTTTAGAATGTTGAAATTAAATTTTTACTTCAAAAATAAACAGTGTTTTAATTTATTTTCCTATTTGTCATTTTGACTTTTTGTAGTATTTTTGGTGTGAATTGAGAGGGGTGGCAAACTCAGGGACCACCCCAGGCAGCAACTGTTCTGGCTGTTACATTGACATTCTGCAATATCCTAAGAACCTTCAATTTATTCACCTCTGTTTCCACATCAGTGTCTGTCACATATGTTACAGCAGTAACCTTACTTGGATGATACACCCTTTCAAAGTGGTGACTCAGTAACTCAACTATTATATCTACTTCTACCAACTCCTGTCCATCATCACTCATTAAGGTTACTCTTCCATAGTCATTCTTCCTCTTTGGGATTTCCTTTGGCCTGCTCAGCAAGATTCTTCTCATAATCTGATTTTGTTTTCCTTGCCATGCTGGTCATCTTTCCTCTTAAACACCCTCCACAGCATTTTTTTCTTCTGCAGCTCATGTTTTAATGATATTACTCATCCATCTAACTCCTACCTGATTAACCTTCCTTACATTAGGTATACAATTTAATATTGCTTCCTCTACATGACCCTTAACTATTTCCTACACACTACTAACATCCTTCCCTTACAGTGTTTTATGCCATACACAGATTTAAGCTTCTTCCTAAGCTTGTCATAATCACCTGCTTTGTAGTTCCACATATACCCTTTCTTGACAGAATATTCCTCATGTTTTGCAATCTCCCAAGTCAAGACCACATTGTCACTTTCACCAATTAGAAGGCGATATGGTGATCTTGGTTATGGATAGCTCTTCTGATTCCTATGACCAGGTCCATTGCTCTCACACCTCTAGTCCCCTCAACCACATGCTGCCTCAGGTAATTATCTCTCAGTAGGTGTATAAATTCCATTTCCTTCTTGCCATGTGTTTTGGGAAAATCATAACCAACAAATGGTTTGGATAGGACTTGTTATAGACCTAAAATGAACTGCTGTGTTTTTTTTACAAATGCCAGAAGTATCAGCAATAAGGGAGATGAAATGGAATTGTTTCACTCATTGAGTTTATTTCCCCAAAAATCATTGGAATAATTTTGATCTCTTTCTGGAAAGAAACCAAAAGTACCCTCTGATTTTCCATGTTTAGAATGGTAAGAAAACATTACTGCAAGAATTGCAGGTAAAGCAAAAATCCAGAAAGTTTGCGTTTCCCGGTGAGTCCAGATTCGGTTGTGAGTGCTTTGTCTGTTAATGGATTCAAGGAGAGGTATGACAGAACTTCCAAATGGATTCAAGAAGTTAAAGGGAGTCATTCTGGAAAATAAGAAATCATATAGAAATTTCCTCACAGCAAGTCAGCATAAACCTCTAGAGCAGTGTTTCCCAAACTTTTGGTACCCACATATTCCTTTAAAAATTTTTGTAACACCAGCAATTTGGGAGAAGTTATAATAAAATTTCATTAAAACACAAATAATTATACAAGTATTTCATTTTACCTTCTGTATTAAAATGAATTGCATGTAAAATAAGTTTAATTATTAAATATATTTTTAGTTATATGAATCCAATATTCCAATATGCATACATTTCACCACATAGTTCAAACTTTTAATGCAAGGAATTCAAACCACTAGGCTAGAACACAGTCAACCAGACATAGCCTTAACAGAGGTCAGTAGATACATGCTAAGAGGCACATTTTGTTTCAAACTTCCCTTAGATTTTTAGTTAATAAAAAAATTAATTACAGAATAGACCTGCACTTATATGTGACAATACAGCAACAAAAATAAAAAAAGGAGGAAAAAAGCAATCAAAATTAAAAAAAAAAAATACTTGCCTTAGAGAATGTATAGAAAAATGTAGGAAAGCTATATGTAAAAGCAGTTTCAAATTTAGCTGCTCTTTACACATAACAAACATTTGAAATACAAGTGATGGAAAGAATATAGAAGATAAATAATAGTTAAGGGGTGTTTGAAGGAGGCAGTTGTCTTACTTTAATAATTTACTAATTTTATTTTATAAGTAACAGCTGAGTTGGTAAAGGATGTGACTTTGTAAAGGCATCTGACATAAAACCACATGGAACTCCATTACATCGATTGGGGTAAATAGAAATAGATATGAAGCAGTGATGTGGAGAAGAGAACAGCCAATGAACAGATATAAAAAAAATACAGTGTGACTGAGTAGAATCCAAAAGAAGACAGATGACCAGTGACATACCACACGACTCCTTACTTCTTCGTAAATTGCTATTTAATTTGTACATCAGTGATATAGAGAATGACTGAAGTGAGAATCCAGTTGTTTGTTGATGATACAAAACTGGAGAGGTGTGTAAGATGATTTAAATAAACTGACATTTTAAGCAAAGGATAATGATATTAGTTTAATGTGGCAAAGTGTAAAGTTATGCATTTCGGGATGAAAAGATTATGCTATATATACATTAATGAAACTGATGACATGAGAGTTGTGAATGAGTGGAATGGGTGGCCAGAGTCAGTTGCGAGTGCTTTGTCTGTTAATGGATTCAAAAGAAATATGATAAGGCTGGGGATTTGGGAACAATAGTGGCAGAGAGGTGAAGCTCAGATGACATGTTGCAAAATTGGACAGAATAACTCACATAGTTGCTTAGATGTTGAAGTAAACACTGACTAGTACTGATGCTTTGATAAGTGTGTTGATAGAGGGTGATTGATCTGGTTAGTGGTACTTCCTATGATAATAGACTGAAGGCCTGTGAATTGCACATTTCGTTGATAGACAGAAAAGAGGGAATATGCTAGAAACATGAAAGATATACTAGGAGTTATAATATTATTAGAACACATCAAATTCCATAGAATTAGCAAACTCATATTTATCATATTTAACCTTAAAATCCTTAACACTCCCAGCATTCATGCATTCTGACAACATATCCTCTCACCAACTACTCCTCATCCCCTACTTCACCACACCTTAGACAATTTCCAGGAGTAGCCTCTTTTTCCCCATTTACCTTTTACTCTTTTCATAATCCCCCCCACCTCTGTATTAATCAGATAAAATATACCTTTGCTAACTTAAACATCTCCGCCATATTCTTGGGGATGAGGAAATGGTGGAGAGGATTCAGAGGCAATTCTAAATTCTAGATTTTTTGCTTAGAGAGTTGTGAATGAGTGACCAGAATCAGTTGTGAGTGCTTTGTCTGTTAATGGATTCAAGAAGTATGATAGATGGTGTGGATAGATTGGGACTCCTGCGATGAGTCTTCAGACTCCATAGAAGTGCCTGTAGAACAAAACAACAACAATAATAATAATATTACCCCTTTTCTGCCTACCTATCAAGCTCTGCAATTTACATTCCTTTAACTTCGTTCATAACCAACATTCCAGAGTCCTGATACTGTCTTGGTCACTAGTCTCTGAGTCTTTTCTTTTCCAGTGTCTTCACATCACAATCAAAAACTAAGAAACGAAATCTGAGCAAAATAATCTATATCTGGTCTGATCAGTGCCTTATACAGCAGCATAATTGCCTTCTTATTCCCTACTTGTCTGTATACTCCTTATCATAGAAATCAAATGTTATGTCTCTTGCCTTCTCTTGTTTTGTTCTACTTTCTTTAATTGTTTCTTTCTTCTCTTTATTTCTATCTTTAGTTTTATATCTTAAGGTTCCTTGTACCAGAAGTTAGCTTCCGACAAATTTATTTATTTTAGATCGACTGCACCAGCCGGTAACTAGTTCCTGATACATAAGCTTATTCTACTAACTATCTCGACAATATTATTTAGCATTGGGAACACATGGTGTGCAGTCGTGGCTCCCATCTTCATCTTATATCAAATGTCTCCCCCCATTTACACAGGCTCGAACTTTTATGAGTGGTAAGTCAGTCTCAAACAACAGAACATACAAACTTTGATTTAAAACAATGCATTTTAATACAACTAAAAATCATATTATTATTATTATTATTATTATTATTAAAACAAGACCTCATGGAGTCAAAGACTCATCTAGGAGGTCCTTTTATCTCACACACATCTCATCATACCGGGTCTTAAACACATTCAAACTCCTTGCAGACACCACACTCTCAGGTAAGGCATTCCAATCATTCACAACTCTGCACGAAAAAAACCTGCCTCTCACTCCCCTACTCACACCCTCTTTATACAGTTTCCAGGTATGACCTCTGGTTCTCCCCTGATCTCCCACTATTCTCTGTAGAACTTCTCCACCATTGATCCTATAACAACCCCTTACTAACTTGTAGGTCTCTATCATATCTCCCCTCTTCCTTCTCTCCACTAGACTCTGTAAATTACATCTTTTCAATCTTTCCTCATACTCGACATTCCAGAGGTCAGAAACTACCTTAGTCAGTTGCCTTTGCACCCTTTCCAACATCTCTTCATCCTTCTGAAAACCAGGTGACCAAATCTGGGCACAATAGTCCATGTGTGGCCTAATCAAAGCCTTATACAATGGAACAAGAATCTCCCTACTTCTACACGTCAGTGTCTTCCTCATCATTCCCAGAAGTCTTTGTGTTGTCTTCACAATTTTGGCGATGTGTCCCCTAAATTTTAGATCCTTATCCACTATCACTCCCAGATCTCTTATTTCCTCTACTTCCAACAATATATTCTCACCAAGCATAAATTCTGCATCCCATCTTTGTTTTCCAAATTTTAAAACCTTACATTTTGCAACATTGCACTCACATCCCCATTTGCTTGCCCAATCACTCAATTTATTCAAGTCTTCTTGCAAGGCCACAACATCTTCACTACTCTTTATGGTTCGTCCCAACTTTGCAACATGTGCAAACAACTGAATATCTCCATCCAAATCTTCGCCAATATCATTAATATACAAGTTAAATAGTAATGGCCCTAAAACAGATCCCTGAGGCACTCCACTAGTGACTTTCCTTTTCCTGGATATTGCACCCCCATACACAACTTGTTGATACCTATCAGATAGCCAGTCTCCAATCCAATGCACTAATCTAATATCCAACCCCATCTGCTCTAGTTTGACTGTCAACTTATCATGAGGTACTCTATCAAAAGCTTTTGCAAAATCCAAGTATATTACTGTGTATCCTTCTCCTCTGTCCAAGGAAGCAGTCACTTTATTGTAATAAGTAAGTAGATTACTAAAACACGACCTCCCTTTAGCAAATCCATGCTGTCCATCAAAGATTATACCATTGTTGTCAACCCAACTCTGGATCCTAGTTCTCACAAGCTTCTCCAACAACTTAACCACAACACCTGACACACAGATAGGCCTATAGTTTGATGCTTGAGTTCGATCACCTCCTTTATGAAGTGGCACAATCTTGCCCTCCTTCCACTCTTTAGGGACTTGACCAAGTGCAAGACTCGTATTAAAAAAATATGTCAAGGCAGGTGTCAACACTCTGGCACATTCCTTCAGAATACGCGGTGATATATTATCAAGTCCCAGAGCCTTATTTACATCTAGTTTACTCAACTTCCCAAACACCTCTTGCTCACTTACAGTCAGTCTCTCCTCCCCATCATCAACTGCTCTTAATCTCTCCATGAAGTTACATTCACAAGATTGAAAGATCTTTATGAACTGCTCATTAAGTATCTCCACCACACATTCTGCAACAGCTGTCTTTATACCATTTCCTCCAATCAATATCATCCTTCAATAATCATTCTTTCTTTTGCTGGCTACATATCGAAAGAACTCCCTAGGATTCTTTTTAGCTTCATTAGCTAACTGCTGTTCATACCTCTCTTTAGCTACTCTCACCAACCAAGTTACTCTCCTTGCCTGGTCTTTGTAGAACTCATGAAATTGGTTACTTCCACTTCTCTTATGCTGCCTCCACAATGCCCTTTTTCTCTGTATTGCATGCTTAATCTCTTTATTCATCCATCTCACACCTAACTTATTTAACCTTCTCATCCGTGGTATACATTTAGACATTGCATCCACTAAATATTTTTTGAAAATCCCCCAAGCTGCATTGATCTCTTTTCCAGCTAACTCCTCATTCCATGCTACACCTGCAAGCTGTCTCCTGAGCTCTTCATAATCACCCCTATACAGGACATCATGTAATAATAATACAAAAGAAATAAGTTCATGCACAAATGTTCACGTAACTCCAATAAGCTCACTCAATCCCTCTCACATACTTCTAAATAACAGGCTCATACAATTATATTCCAGGAGCATTAGTTAATCAATCTTATTTCCGTGGTTTGCGTTAAGATTAAATGATACTCCAATGGTTATGCAAGCTTTGGCAATACAAAGTTAACTAGATTACACATGATATGTTCACTCAATCTTATCAATTACTGTTTTTGTTAAAATAAAAGTCCTTGCTATAAATCTTATACAAGTCACAGGCGTAATGTACAGAGCAGTGCCTTCACTCATAGTATCTCATATAATAAATCATCTCTCAACTGTCCCACTATAGTTACACTTGTACAGAAAATTACAAATTACAACAGGAAGGTCCTATCAAGACATTCAGTCCAAAAACAGATCTTCTAGTTTGGTCAAGCAGGACTGTGCTTAAAGTTCTCTTCCTCTTTGCTTTCTCTGGTTTTACTGCACTTGATAGGTGTATAGGGTAAAAGATATGCACCTTACTGGCTATTTTCCTTATCGAAATGGTTCCTTTGTTTTAGATCTATTCCTTCCTCGGACGTGGCAAGATTTCCTTGTCGCTCCGCTGTCTATCCTTTTCGAAGTGTGGCTCCTTCGCTATCTTCACATTGGCAGCAAACTCACCAATGGCCTGTCTGCTGGTTCCCTGTTGTTCAGTTGGACGTCCTGTACACATCGAGTCCCACAGCAATGTGGAAAGTTGCTGGGCACCGCCGACAAGCTTCCACAGCCCTCACGGCCTTCGAACTGGCACACAGGAAAATGCAGGAAACAAGAGAGCGTTTGAAGTGTGTGTGTCACGCATTATATCTCAACAACGAGTGCCTTCACTCTCTGTCTACGTCACTTACTCAGCTGTGTTTGATTAGTCAGATAACGATGAGGTCATGTCCTTTTCTCGATGGAACTCTTACTGCAGGGGTTATCGGATGACATTTCAGGTTTTCTGCTGTGTCATGGACCATAGTGTAGTGATCAGACCTTCTGCTGATCGGCTAACATAATTTTCCCTGTATTGGGTATGATTCTAAAACAATATTTGGATTACACTACAAGAATATTATCAATTAAGTTAATATACCTTTCAATTACAAGCTATTTATTACCTCTCTGCCTCTGCTCTTGAGAGCTTAAGCACGTCTTTATGTTAAGATACTATTTTCTCATGTTGTGTCTGAAATAAATGGCTGACTTATAGTGGGCCAGTTATTTCCGACACAACAAAGCCCCCCCCCACCTTTAGTTAAAAATGATTCTTTAATGGAGTTACAGAAAAGTTTGATTCACACTTTATCCCCCTCCCCATTTTCTAATGTGATTGTTGTTAACAACATGCTCTTCTTTCTCTGTGGAAGGGTTGTCCTCCTTGCCTACGCTTCAGCATATACCTATGCATTGGATTTTGTGTCACCTCTCTCTCTCTCTCTCTCTCTTTCCAGGCCTGGTTGGCCTATCTTGACTCCCCGATTGGTGTTATCCTCACAGGTAACATCCGGGGTCTCCCTGTGTCTCATGATGAAGAGAAAGTATTCATTTTGGAGGTGTTCTTCCTCCCTTACATTGCGATTTCCACTTTTCTTTGATCGTGGATTGATGTGGGACGAGCTTTTTCTATGTCTGTAACTGTTCTGACCCCCCCCCCCCTTTCTCTTATTTCCCCAGATGCTCTCTAATGAGTCACTGAAACAGACTAGTCTTGCTGAGCTAGTCTTGTATAGCTTGAGGCGATCAGAGTGAACAACGATAACCTTACCACAAGGGCTGGTCTCCTTGATTTTGAAGGTTACAGGTATTATCCTCTCAATCACTTCAAATGGTCCAAGTGCGCTTTTGCTGAACTTCTCCCCCTTTCCTTTTCCCTTGAAACCCTGCTCCATTAGAACTAAACTTCCCTTCTTCAGGTCCTTAGTCTGTTAGCATACTGTCTTGCACGGAGGGAGCTTCTTTCATTGGTTTCAGCCACTAAGTCATATGCTAACATGTTATCTCTGATGAGGCTATTTAGATATTCGTTGATGTCGGGAAAACTGGTTTCTGCCCTGGAGTTCCTGAAGTCATTTGGGAAAAGGGGTTCAAATCCATATAGTAGTACTGCAGGGGCTTCCCTGATGGCTGTGTGTAGGGCTGTTCTACAGGCAAAGAGGGTGTGAGGTAGACGGACATCTCACTCTGAGATCTGTTCCTCTGCTAGTTTTGCCAAGGTGAGCTTCAGAGTGCGGTTCATCCTCTCACACATTCCATTCGCCTGGGGGGTGATATGGGGTGGTGAAGAGTTTCTTTACCCCTGATGATTCGCATAACTGTAGGAGTACCTCGGCCATGAAGTTAGTGCCCTGATCTGATAGCAGGGTCTCAGGCATCCCATATCTCGAAAAGATCATCTTGAATAACTTGTTTGCTTTCTGGCCGTGGCTTCGGGGAACTTGGAGAACATGTCTATCATGACTAAGATGTACCTGTTCCCCTTTGAAGTGGTGGGAAGTGGCCCCACAATGTCCATGGCCTGGAAGGGGCATGAGGGGAGAGGGAACAGCTGAATAGGGACCTTACCCATGATGGGGACCTTCCTCTGGCATAGGATGCATAAAGAGACATATGCTTCCACGTCGCATCTCATTCGCTTCCAGAGGTACCTATCCATCACCCTCTTCAACGTTCTGTGTATTCCCTGATGTCCTGCTAGACCAGTGTCATGGAATGTGTGTAACACCTATGGAATCATGGCTTCGGGTACTATTATCTTCTCCCTCCACCTCCCAGTGATGCCTTGCCTAGATAGCAGAAGGCCGCCACTATCTATGTGCATGTTACCATATGGTTCTGATCCGTGATATGTACTGTTCGCACTTGACAACTTCTTGTAAACCCCTCCCCATACCGGGTCAATCTTTTGGGTCTGGATGATGTCAGGCTTCTCCCAAGTCTGATATCGGGGTTCGGGTGCCCCTTCCTTCTTTAACTCTTGAATGACTGAAATTCGTTCAGCGGTTCTTCCAATATGGTTGGGATTCTCCTCAGGCTGGGGCATTAGTGACTTGGACAGGTAGTCAACTACCACATTAGTCTTTTTGGGTATGTAACTGACCTCCATTCTAAACTCCTGTAACTCCAAAGACCAGCGCACGATCCTTTGAATTTTATCCTTCATGGATGACATGAAGGATAAGGGTTTGTGGTCAGATCTGAGGACGATGTCATGCCCTAGCAGTAGGTGACAGAGCTTCCTGAGACTATATACAATTGCTAACGCTTCCCTCTCAATCACTGAGTAATTCTTTTCTGAAGGGGATAACTTCCTACTAATGAATGCGACTGGCTTGAAAGATTCCCCTTCCCTCTGTTCCAATACAGCACCGATAGTATCTTTTAATGCATCAGCCGCAAGGTAGAAGGTCTTCCCCAGCTTTGGGTGGATGAGAACAGGGGCTGTAGTTAATGCCCAGTTTAATGTATGGAATGCTTCTTGTTGCTCTACCTTCCAGGCAAATTTTGTTCCTTTCTTGGTCAGGTTCACTATGGGCTTTATTATTTCGGAACATTGGGGGAATGAATTTACGGTAAAAATTTACCATCCTCAGATACCGTCTAGCCTGCCTGGTTGTGGAGGGGGGGTTTTGCATCTAGTATGGCATTCACATTGTTTTGTGAGGGTATTATCCCATCCCCTGTTATGATATGTCTGAGGTATTCAACCTTGTGGAGGAAGACCTCGCACTTTGAGCACTTCAGTGATAGCCTGGCTTTGTCCAACCTACCTAACACGTTCAGCAAGGTTTCAGTGTGCTCCTTTATGGTGGCAGAGTATATCAGCAGGTCATCCTGGAAACACAAAATGTGCCTAAGAGTCCTGCCAGCACGTCATTCATGAGGCACTGGAAACTCATAGCAGAGTTTTGGACTTCCTGAGAAAGTCGGCATAGTTGGTATTTCTGCCACCTTGTGGTGAATGCGAAATACTGCCTATCCTCCTTCCTGAGGGGGGATCTGGTAGTACCCAGAGTTCAGGTCCAGTTTCGAGAAGACTTTTGCGCCTTCCAGTCCGACCAACAGCTCTTCTATTGTATATACTGGAAAATCGATGGGCTTTGTGACTTTGTTCACTTCTCTTAGGTCTAAAACAAATCTAAGGTCACTGTTTGCCTTCTCGACCAGTATGAACAGGATACTGACTTCTCAATCACTCCTGCTTTCTCATAGTCATCCATGAGCTTCTCCAATTTGTCTGTGTGTTTCAGGGGGGTGGGTATTGTTTTATGTGTATGGGTGAGTTTGAGGTTAATTGTACAGTGTGCTCCACTGCATTCGTACAGGTAAGGGTGCTTATCCCTTCAGTGAATACCTCGGTGTGTTGTTTGTATGCCACGTCAAAGAACAATTTTATCTCCTCTATATCGCGATCAGAGTTATGGTTGCTTATTGACTATTCACCAGTTTCTCCTTCCACGTGATTTATCCCTCTTCTGGTTTCTTTGTGGATATCAGTTTGGCTTCAAGGGACTTGTTTTCATGCAATCTTTTGCATGGGTTGAAGTTAGGGTGGTAGGTTTTCCCACAAAGAGATACTGACTGGGTTCCAAAGTTGCAGGCGAACTGGTTTGCTTTTAGAAAATATAGCCCTAGAATGACTTGATTACCTGTGTCTGCAGGTATTTCGAATTATTAAGTCATGGGTGAGATCAATTGGGAAGCAGGGGATTGATATTTTTGCCCTTACTTTTGTGGAGGATTGCAGCTCGATCTTGGCTATTCCCGTTATTTTGTGGGGTTTTTGGAGGGGATCAGTATTTTGTTGTGTGACATGTCGAGCTTCTTGTATAGGTTATGTGGGATAATGGATATATGTGCCCCTGTGTCGAGCAGGAATTCACATGGTGTTTCTTCTATACGTCCCTTGACGAGGGCAAGGTTCCCCTCAAAGTTAGCCTCAGTTATGTTGATGCTCTGCATCTTGTAGTATGTGCTCTCATGATCCTTGGGGTTGGGTTTTTGGCCCTCAAAACCTTTTTCCTTTCTACCATACCTCTTTTCTATTATCATTTCTCTATATTCAGAGGCTTGGGTAATGTTTGCCACTATTTCTTCCCTCTCTCTAGCTGCTATGTAGCATGCATCAAGGCTGTTTATTCCATTGAGGTATATGCTCTCTTGTAGTCCATTGAGGTATATGCTCTCTTGTAGTTCAGGTGAGATGCCTGCTCAGAATTGTTGTAGTGTTAGCCATTCAATGTGTTCTTTTTCGTATGGCGAGGTTTTTATGTCGTGGGCGAGTTTTGACAGTCTATTGAAGAATTGTATCACCCTTTCCCCTTTTTTCTGTATGCATTTGTGAAATTTTTCTAATGCTTGGCTAGTTCCTCCCTTTTTTTTGAACTCAGATATCTGCTTTTTTGAAATCGTTATAATTTAATGCTCTGTTTAAGGTGGGGTGGGAGTGCAACATCTTGTTTGCTTTCCCTTCAAGCCCACTACGTATTAGGGTTAAAAGTTGAGGCCCACTCCAATTGGCTGCTTTTTTTAGCCTTTCCATGTACCAGAGGAAGGATCCTATGTCATCATTCCCTTCCCCTGAGAATTTGGGACATATTTGTTTGGGGTTCGTGGTTTCGAAAAATTCATGGTTGCTCATTTCAGATGATGTTGGTAAAGACATACTTACTCTTTCAAGTTATACTTTGTTACGGGATGAGTTATGAGCCCTTTTTTTCTCTATGTTTTTACAATATCTTAATTAAGTTCTGTGTGTGAGACTGAAACCAACTTACTGTGCTTGTATTGCTTGTTTTATATTTTTCTTTTTCAAGCACATCCTGTCGATTGCTGCACCGTTGTTATGTCTCTTGCCTTCTCTTGTTTTGTTCTACTTTCGTTAATTGTTTCTTTCTTCTCTTTACTTCTATGTTTAGTTTTATATCTTAAGGTTACTTGTACCAGAAGTTAGCTTCCGACAAATTTATTTATTTTAGATCGACTGCGCCAGCCAGTAACTAGTTCCTGATACTTAAGCTTATTTTACTAACTATCTCGACAATGTTATTTAGCATTGGGAACACATGGTGTGCAGTTGCGGCTCCCCCTCTTCATCTTACATCAAATGTCCCCCCCCCACTTACACAGGCTCGAACTATTATAAGTGGTAAGTCAGTCTCAAATGACAGAACATACAAACTTTGATTTAAAATAATGCATTTTAATACAACTAAAAATCATATACAGGAAATCATGTAATAATAATAATACAGAAGAAATAAGTTCATGCACAAATGTTCACATAACTGCAATAAGCTCACTCAATCCATCTCACATACTTCTTAATAGACAGGCTCATACAGTTATATTCCAGGAGCATCAGTTAATCAATCTTATTTCCGTGGTTTGCGTTAAGATTAAATGATACTCCAATGGTTATGCAAGCTTTGGCAATACAAAGTTAACTAGATTACACATGATATGTTCACTCAATCTTATCAATTACTATTTTTGTTAAAATAAACTCCTTGCTATAAATCTTATACAAGTCACAGGCTTAATGTACAGAGCAGTGCCTTCACTCATAGTATCTCATATAATAAATCATCTCTTAACTGTCCCACTATAGTTACACTTGTACAGAAAATTACAAATTACAACAGGAAGGTCCTATCAAGACATTCAGTCCAAAAACAGATCTTCTAGTTTGGTCAAGCAGGACTGTGCTTAAAGTTCTCTTCCTCTTTGCTTTCTCTGGTTTTACAGCCCTTGATATATATATATATATATATATATATATATATAGGGTAAAAGATATGCACCTTACCGGCTATTTTCCTTATTGAAATGGTTTTCCTTTGTTTTGGATCTGGTCCTTCCTCGGACGTGCAAGATTTCCTTGTCGCTCCGCTGTCTATCTCTATTCATCCTTTTCGAAGTGTGGCTCCTTCGCTATCGTCACATGGTGGCAAACTCACCAATGGTCCTGTCTGCTGGTTCCCTGTTGTTCAGTTGGACATCCTGTACACATCGAGTCCCACAGCAATGTGGAAAGTTGCTGGGCACCGCCGACAAGCTTCCACTGCCCTCACGGCCTTCGAACTGGCACACAGGAAAATGCAGGAAACAAGAGAGCGTTCGAAGTGTGTGTGTCATGCATTATATCTCAACAGCAAGTGCCCTCACTTTCTGTCTACATCACTTACTCAGCCTTCTTTGATTTGTCAGATAACGATGAGGTCATGTCCTTTTCTCGGCAGCCTTCTCGACGAAACTCTTACCGCAGGGGTTATCGGATGACGTTTCGGATTTTCTGCTGTGTCATGGACTATAGCATAGTGATCAGACCTTCTGCTGATTGGTAACATAATTTTCCCTGTATTTGGTATGATTCTAAAACAATATTTGGATTATGCTACAAGAATATTATCAATTAAGTTAATTTACCTTTCAATTACAAGTTATTTATTATCTCTCTCCCTCTGCTCTTGAGAGCTTAAGCATGTCTTTATGTTAAGATACTATTTTCTCATGTTGTGTCTGAAATAAATGGCTGACTTATAGTGGGCCGGTTATTTCCGACACAACAAAGGTGTCGTACAGTCATTGCAATATTTGCACTTATTAATATTAAAACTACAACATCTCTCTCTCTCATGTTTCCAAGCTAAAAGTCTATTCAAATCTTTTTTAAGGGCATTAATATCAACAAAGTTCATTATAATTCTTTTCAGCTTTGCATCATCAGCAAAGTACTGAAGATCCCCATTTATTCCACATGAAATATTATTAACAAATAAGTTAAACAGCAGGAGTCCAAGAGCAGATTGCTAGAGCATACCACTTGTTACCTTCCTTTTTTGTGACACTGTCCCATCTAGCTTGCTGGTATCATTCAGAGCTTATCTCCAATCTATCTAACAAATCTCTTATCAATAGCCAACCACTGCAGCTTATATACCAACCTATTATGAGGTAATCTATTAAATGCCTTTGCAAAGTCCAAGAATATTACTGTGTGTGTGTGTGTGTGTGTGTGTGTGTGTGTGTGTGTGTGTGTGTGTGTGTGTGTGTGTGTGTGTGTGTGTGTGAGAGAGAGAGAGAGAGAGAGAGAGTGAGTGAACCACAGCTCCCCTTATCCAAACACAAATATGCCATGAAATACAAGCAGATTGCTAAAACAAGGCCTAGCCTTTATAAATCCATGCTAATCATCATAAGAAATCCTATGTCCATAACCCAATCTTGTATTCTATTCCCAACTTTTCCATTACCTTGATTACAACTGCAGATATACAGACTCCTCTATAAATGAAACCTATTACCTAGAACCATGCTTGTGACAAATACTGCTTTTTTGTTGATTTCATTCCATTCTTTTCCCACTGCAAGACTTTCATTGCATAAAGTTAAAGGTCATTTTATGCACATTTAAAAAATATGCACTGATATGTCATCCATTCCCACAGCTTTATTAACATATAACCCAATCAGCTTATGCATCTGATCACTACTTACTATCTTGTGCCTCCTCACATCCTCTGCCTGATTTCACTGTTCATTTAGTTCACTCTTACACTATTTATTCACATAACATTTGCTATATAGTTGTGCATTCTGTGTATCAGATGCTTTCTAATCAATTCCATGTTCTGTAAGCTCCCTTGCAGTGTAGCTCATCAGCCCAAGGTATTGATGCTAGTTGATTATGGAGCTTCTCATAATCACCTGAATTATAATTCGAGGTGTCCCTTCTTAACAGTTAACTTTTCATGTTTGACCCTCCCAAAAAGAAAAGAAAGGGAAAGAAAATATTTTAAAAATAGAAAATATTGCGTGTGTTCTGAAAGAACACACGCAATTTACAGACAAAAAATACTAGTTGTGGTGGTGGTGGGCGGTAGATGGAATTGATGGAGATGATTCATAGTAGAGTGTAGTGGTTGAGACAGTTGTAAGTGTCCTCCCGTGATGAGTCTTCGGACTCCTTGTAGGTATCAGGAATAATAATAATATAATAGATAACTGACACACTATAATATATTATGAATCTCTGGCATTGATCTCATTTATTAGGTGATGTCTTTAGCTCTGGTTGATTGGTTATGCATAGTGTTTATTGTTTTGCTTACTGCAGAAACATGTAAGCACAGTAAAAATGTTATTTATTAATTGTGCAAACATCAGATATTTTTAAAAAAACAGTTGAATCCATCATCAGTGTAATTAAGACTGCAAGCTTAAAATAAGGCAATAATGTATAATAAATCGAGGCAGGTGCTGCATCTCTGGTGGTGTGCATTAAATTGTTAGCTAATTGTTATATATTCTTATCTATTACCCGTTATATATTCTTTCCTGTTTTAAACTAACTTATAGTCTTCGGAAGTTGTGTATCAGCATGTGAGGAATAGATTTTTTACATGGAGAGTTATGGGAGTGGAGCACATTGCTAGAATGCATTGCAAAGGCTCAAGGTTCAGTATGATAGAGTTGTGGGAGTAGAACCTTTAACAATGCATTGCGAAGGCTAAAGGTTCAGTATGATAAATATGTTGTTAGGTAAGTGGATGTCCAATGAATGATCAGCAGACTTCATAGAAGGTGATGTATAATAATGATAATAATAATAATCTGTAGTGCATTAGTACTATGTGCAGAAATCGTTATAAGCTCAGCCATACTGTTCACTAGAAAAAAGCCTCAAATCAAGGAAGATATACATTTACTGGGTGTTAAAGTCCCATGGCAGAATACAGTCAAATATCTTGGAGTAATTCTGGATAAAAAACTACATTTCACCAACCATATAGAACACGTAAGTTCAAAGACGTCTAAAGCAATAGCGCAGCTCTACCCCATGATCAACAGAAAAAGTAAATTAGATACTCAGAACAAACTGCTCATATACAAGATGGTAATACGCCCAGTCATAACTTATGCATCTCCCGCGTGGAGTCACACTTCGAAGACAAATATTCAGAAGCTGCAGAGAATACAAAACAAATGTCTGAGAATGAGTTTAGATGCTCCATGGTTTATCAGAAACTCCCAAATTCACAGAGACGTCAGCATTCCCTACATCACAACTCTTCATGACCTAGCTGAAAAGTTCTTCAATAAGACAATTAATCATCCGAACCCACTGATCAAGCAAGCTTCAGACTATAATGAAGCAGATTTCTGCAAATACAAGAGACCCAAGTCAATTCTATGCTCAGCTGAACAGAGTTAATCTCACTGCCCTTTCAGGGCGAGGTTAAAGCTCAATAATTCTCCACCTAAAGAACTTTCCATTTCAGATGGAGGGGAATATGAAAAGCATTTATGCTTCACCCATCAAGTCAGTACCGTTATGCGTTATCTATCACACCTCTTACTAAAGAATCTCCATACAACACTCGCTCTTTCATTTTGTTTAAACTCGCTATCATGCTCTTATTTTTCTTATCATACTTTTGCCGTTTATTAGTTGGTATGCTCGATAAACATTTTTGCCAACGCTCAATTAATCAACTAAAATATTCCAGGGTTTACATACTGTGAAAACCAAAAAATCAAAATTAATCCTACTAAATCAGAAATTTGTGTATTCACCATTAATAACCGCCTTAGAAAGTGGAGAACGAAGATTAAGCTAAACAGTCAACTAATTACATTTAATAAATACCCCAAATACCTTGAAGTTACTCTGGATCCATCACTAAGCTTCAATAGGTAAAGGTAAAGAGTAGGGAGCCGATGCTAAAACCTTAAAAGTCACACACACCCCTATTATCCGACTCATAATGGAATATGCTTCACCTATCTGGATGCAAACATCACAAACCAGTTTAGACAAGCTTATAAAAATTCAGAAAAATGCAGCTAGAATCATATGTGGACTAAGGAATACAACTCCTAGAAAAATAGCAGAATTCGAATCCAACCTTATTCCCTTAAAAATTAGGTGGCAAGAAAATTCTACTAAATTTGTAGAAAAAAAAGCCAACCTTGCACATCATAGAACAAGTGAACTTTTTAAAAACTGGCAACCAACAAACAGAATAAAGAAAAAATCAACAATGCATGAAATCATGGGAAATAAAATTCCCTTGGATTGTCCAAATAAAATAGCCAACTACCCAGCATTTCCCCCAAATCAAGACAGGAAATATATAGTTATCAATTTTGAAATAGGGAAACATAAGGAAAAAACCTAGAAAACCCTGAAATCTTGAGATCAATAGCTCTTTTAAAAATAATGGAATATGGACCTGACTCAATAAAGATCTATGCAGATGGCTCCAAAAATCAAAATGGCAATTTTGGGAGTAGTGTACTCATCTGTGACTCTCAAAATACAGAACTAAAAACAACTAACAGTATAGGATGCAACTCATATCATGCAGAATTAATAGCCATTAACACAGCACTGCAACATTTGGATAAACAAAACCCAAAGGAATTTATATTCTTCACAGATTCCTTAGCAGCGCTTCAAGCTATTAAGAACTGCTACACTAGCCATCAAGAAATACTTAGAGACATAACAAAAAACATAAACAAACTACACAAGGATTCCGAAATAATTTTCCAATGGATTCCATCTCACGTGGGATTAAAGGGAAATGAAACTGAAGATGAAGTAGCAAAAATGGCCGCAACATCAAGTGATACTACAGATTTTGATCTTTTTAAAACCACTCAAAAAGAAAACATAAAAAGAATGATTCTCCAGGACATGACTCACCACTAGTATTCAGCAGAAAAACCAGCAGCTATCGTCAACTCCAAGTTTAATCGTTGTGCCACTACCATGATCTCCCGCCTCAAGATCGGCCACACAAGACCAATCAAGTTTAAGAATGACATAAAAGTCTTCCCCATCTGTAACATCGAGAAAGCATCGTCAATGCATTTACTAAATTGTATGAACTTTATAACAACCAGAAATGGTGCTGTATAAAATACATGAATTTGACCTCTATGATCTGGTGTAATAATACCATGAGATAATAATAATAATAATAAATGTATTTCTGTAACCAAATCCTCGTTTGATTTTAAACTGATAAGCTCTTTATTGAGATCATCCCAAATGTCAATTGCAGATGAAACTGCGTACATTTCAAAATATATGACAACTATACAAGATGATTCCCGACACATGCCCTATACTCGTTGAAGGAGGGCATTCTATTCCACCTCTCTATTTCCACTTTTTTATCCACCAACTATGCAAAACTGTTACTACTATCATCACCTACACGCAACGCCATATACTGCCTAGCACCACAACCAATATGTTTTGACTGTAAATTGCGTGTGTTCTCGAGGCTGATTTACATGTGTGTGTGTGTGTGTGTGTGTGTGTGTGTGTTTATATACAACCGTATGCTAATAATGCATAGGCATAGTTGGGAAGGATGATAAGAATGACTCTGAATATACAGCAGTATCCCTTCAATAGAACAAGAATAAACTGATGACAATTTGCTAGTATCCATTCACTGATAACTGATAACTGATGTGGCATGATGGATATCAGTGCCATGGATTCCGATCCCTTCGTCGGTATGAAATAATCTTTTATTAAAGATAGCGAGCACCTGGCTCGCTCTATTTAGGGCTGTACGGAGGCACCTGAACCGATAAACAGAGATGCTTTCGGGCGCTTATATTTCCACCTGTCGTGTTCGTCATAGTTAGATGATTCTTGAATGAGTTGATTTGGATTAACAGCTGCTTTGGCAAAATAAGCAGCAGCACTGTTATGGAGGAACGTGGGAATATCAGCATCACGGTGTAAGAGAGCATTTCTGACAAACCATGGAGCGTTAAAAATCATACGGAGGCATTTGTTTTGAATAACTTGTAGCTTTTTGATGTTGGTGGGGGAAGTGTGACCCCATGCCGGTGATCCGTAAGTTAACGATGGTCTGATAATTGTTTTATAGATCCGTAGTTTGTTTTCAGTGCTGACTTGACTTCTTAGATTGAGGAGAGAATAGAGTTGCACAATTGCAGAGTTTGCTTTTTTGCATGCATAAACTATGTGGGAGTTAAAGTTTAAGTGGTTATCAAGTTGAATGCCTAGATATTTGGTGCTAGATCTCCATGGGATGGCTGTGTTAAAAAGTTTAACTTCTCCAAAGTGAGATGCTTGTCTTCTTGTGAAGAGAATGGCAGTGCTTTTATCAGCATTTACAGATATTCTCCATTTTCTGAACCAGTCCTCCAAATTTGTTGCTGCAGTTTGTAAGCGCTGCGTAGCTATATGTGGACTGAGAGATCTGCTAAGAATTGCCATATCATCCGCATAACTAGCTATAGTGGTTAGTGATGTGCTAGGAACATCAGAAACAAAGATGTTAAAAAGCAGCGGTGAGAGCAGCGAGCCTTGAGGGACACCAGCAGTGATTTTTTTCAATGAGGATCGAATTCCACGCAACTTGACCTGGATTTTACGGTCTTGTAGAAAGGAGTCAATAATTTTAGTAAGGTAAAGAGGGATGTTGGCTGAAATTAATTTATAGATGAAACTTTTGTGCCACACCTTATCAAATGCTTTTGCAACATCTAAAAAGATAGCTCCTGTGCGCTGTTTCCAGTTAAAGCCTGTAATGATGAATTCAGTCAGTCTGTGAATTTGCTGTGTTGTGCTATGTCCGGTACAAAAACCAAATTGTTCTTTAGGAATTATGTTATTTTTATTCACTTCCTCATTAAGTTGGTTGAGAATGACTTTTTCTGTGATTTTTCCTAGGCATGATAAAAGACTGATAGGTCTATAGTTCTGTGGTATTTGAGGTGCCTTACCAGGCTTGAGTATAAGGAATATATCAGCTTGTTTCCATCTTGAGGGAAAATAATTTAATCTCAGCATTGCATTAATAATGGCTACTAAATGCATGACAGCTTTGTGTGGGAGGGCTTTAATTGTTTTGTTGGTAATTTCATCTGGACCAGGGGCTTTTTTGTTTTTAAGCTTCTTAATGATTGAGTAGACCTCTTTAGGTGAGGTTGGACAGATATTTTCACAGCTACAAGGTTGGCGAAGCGCGGTGCGTACTTGACGGTGTATTTTCTCTATGAAGACCAGATCCGCATATGCATAATTAGGACGGCACTGAAGTTGGAGAGCATCAGCGAAAGCTTTTGCTTTTTCATTATCTCTGTAAACAAGACCTCTTTCTCCGTGAATGGGCTGGATGTTAGAGCGATCTGTACGGAGAGCTTTAGTCAACTTCCACAGAGAATTATCTTCAGTATTGAGAGAACAGAGTTTTCTTTCCCATTGCTCGTTCCGGTGATCTTTTAATGCGTAACGGACTAGGTTGGACGCTCTATTTAGTTCTCAACGGTCTTGCGGAGATAGCGTGTTGTGATAGTGGTGTCTGAGTCTATTTTTGTTCCTGATCAGAGCAAGAATTTCTTCAGGAAGTAAGTTTACTTGAGCTGGAGTGGAAATAGAACAAGCTGTGGATAAGCCAGAGTGTATTTTACATTCAAGATTGCTGACTGCCACATCAGTTTCTTCACAGGAAGAGATAGTAGGTACTGAGTCTATGATAGTGTTCATTTTAGCCTTGAATTTTGCAAAATTAGTGTGGGATTGGCTGGGAATGAGCTCATGCTTCCCTCCTAAACTTAAAAGTACTGGATTGTGATCTGAGCTAAGTTCGTCAACCACTTGAAGTTGGAATTGATGAGAAATATTGCTAAATATAGCAATATCCAAAACATCAGGTCTGCCGATCACTCCGTAATGTGTTGGCTCGATCGGGCCTGCAATAACAATATTTCTCTTCAAGGCAAAATTGTAGCGGATCATTCCGTTGTTGTTAAAACTCTTGCTGTTCCATAAAGGATGCTTGGAATTGAGATCTCCTGCTACAATTATTGCTTCAATAGTGTCTAGTAGCTGAGAGAGATCGGAGGGGAGAAGTGGTTTGCCAGGGGGGTTGTATACAGAATAAATCTTTAAGCTACCTGCATTGTTGTTATGAATTTCTATGCCTGTCTCCTCGAGGTTAGATGTATTAGTCTTCTTAATCTCATTATAGCGGATGTTTCTTCTGACAAAGATGGCAGTGCCTCCACCTCTAGCATTGCGTCTGTCATTTCTAAGTAACGAGTAGTTTCTGAGTTTGGGATTATCGCAGGGACGTAGGTGAGTCTCGTTAATGAGGAGAATATCAATTTGTAAATGATCTGTAAGTTCCTGTAGTTCCAAAATTTTGTTGTTGAGACCATTTGCATTCCAGAATACTATCTGCATAGAATTTGATGTTGAGGCCGGATTAGTCATTAATCATAGAGAAGATGACTTGAGTATTCCTAAGGAATTTGTTGGTGTCAGCCTGGCTTGGATTTGTTTTGCTAAAGGCCGTTAACATCTCCCCTAGTGAGGCAGCAAGAATTGCTGAGAAGTTTTGACTGCTAGTTGCAGGGAGTACCTCGGTGTTACGCGAGGAAACCGCCGAAGCATAAGATTTATCTGGCGTAACTACCCGCGCTTTGATTTCAGGTGCAGATCTCATGATACTTTTCTGAATGGATGGGACTGACTCCTGTCTAAATTTTTGGAGGTTGGATGGATGTAGAGAGAAACCCTTGTAATTCGCAGGATGTGAGCCGCTGCAGTTCGCACATTTAGCAGGTATGGTCTTTGGCTTGATGCAAGTGTGCGAGGGATGGTTGCCACCGCACTTTACGCATTTGTAGTCTGCTCTGCATAGCATTTGCACATGCCCATATTTTTGGCAGTGATGGCATTGACCAGCCGATGCCTTTCTTCTCAGTGGCTCAGTCCTGATCACCAAGTTGCAGACTATTCTGAGATCGTAGATTTCTCTCTGATCTTTACTGATCTCCACTAAGACCAGAGACATGGGACGCTTGTCTGCTCGATACATACGAGAAATCTTGATCGGCTCCAAGCCTTGTGATCTGAGGTCAGTAGCTATCTCTTCTGATGTTATGTTTTCTACCAATCCTCTGATCACTACCTTAAGGTTCTTTTCACTTTTTAGTTGGTAAATATGGTATGGTAGTTTCTGTTCATCTATAAGCCTGGTGAGCTGGCGGTAGTCCGTTGTTCCTTCGGGCTGTATGCGGACTCTATCATTTGTGTTTTTGGCTTATGAGAACTTGATGTTATTGTTCTTCATCATTTGTGCAAGTGACGACCATTTTTCCTTAGATCTCAGGATTACTGGTGGTATCCTCTCTTTGGGCTGTGTCAGTATATCTGTCTCTGTTCTTGCACCAGATAGCACTGATGTGTCCATTTGATATACTATTTCAGGCTCTGCTGCTGGTGAACTCTTCTTACGCTTTTTTTCTGCTGACAACCTGATAGTCTGTAGAGTTATCTGAGTCCGCTAGGGGCTGGTCGTTAACTGGTGACATAATCTCTCTGGTGTTATGTTGAGAAGTGATGGGGAGAGGGTCAGGGGATTGACAGTTGTCTGTATCCACCTCTTCTACTTGGTGGATTGCCACCTTACCTGGCCATTTCCTTTGTAGAGGGCCTCCAATACGCTTAAAGACAGCCAAAAGCTGTTTGAAATCAAGCTCGTCGTATGGAGAGTCCATAGTTTAGCTTGAGAGAAACTAGCAGTTTCCCAGGTAATCCTGTAGACTGAGAGTCTACTAGCAAATCCCGTAGACAGCTTAGAATAAACGTCTACCAGCAAAAAGTTAGTCTGTTATAGGAGCCTATCCTAAAAACGAGGAAAAAGGAGTTTCAGGAGCTTACTTGGACACAGTGCAGCGATCTACCTCCCTAAAAAAACATTCAACCACCACTGGTCCTCATTGCGGGTGGGGCCTGCCGGCCATTAAACCTCTGCATATTTCATACAGAGGGGGAGATAGTAGATCACGAACTGTGTTAGTTCCAGTGCAGTGCGAGCTTCCCGAAAAACCCTATATAAAAATCAACTAGGCAGAGTCTAAAGGAATACGTCCAATCACAGTGACAGCAAAACCCTCCCTCAAATTTTTCACGATCACTCGACTACCATTACCAACTTCAACTCTCAATCAATTGATCGACTACGAGGAGGTCGACTAGTATCCGTTCAATATAATGTTCTCTCTTTATATACCGAGTGGATTGCGCTCTGTATATTGATGGGAATGCTGCTTAGATGAATGAGGAGACTGGGCAACCATGTCGTATGAACAGGGAGTTGAATAGCAGCCAACTTATTGCAAAAGAAGTAACTATAACTCAAAGGCGACTACTGTGTGAGAAATATACTGATGAAGGAACCTCATTATAAGGACTTAATCCAATACATCGAAACCTTAAGCAGATTTTATTGCCTAGCTTTCAGAGGGATATAGAAACAATGGAGAAAGTAGAGACCAGAACTGAAATAATCCAGTACTCTGAAACAGTGACTATAAGAATACATTAAAAAAAAAAAACGCTTATAATTTGTACTTACCATACCCATAGAAAAGATATAAGGCAGTAATAGATTATCTATGTGATGAAGAATAGAGTCACTTGTAAGGGGGGGGGGGGGGTAGCAGAGATCTTTGAAGATCTTGGTGCATGATGCAAATATAAGACCAGTCTTCCAAGGTGTTAAGGGAGGAGGATTTGAATTTGCAAATTTAGTAGCTGTATAGAAGACATGCACTTTCCAGCATTTAAGAGAATGCTTAGCTTTTTTTTTTTTTTGGCTTTATTATTATTATTATTTATATTAGGCAATGTGCAGATGTGATGTGTTTGTGTCATGCAAGGTTTGACATAAAACAGCACAGCATTTCGAAAAATAAATAAATACAAAATAATAATAATTATTATTAGAGAGTTGTATTAGCAAAGTGAAGTGCAGTTTTCACTAAAGTATTCTTACCTCACTGAATGATACATAAATTAGTATTTAAGGCTCTTTTTTGCAGATGCTTTTTGGGATGTGAAATGTTTTGTGCACTCCAGATTTTGTTAAATGAGGAATGGAACTTATGAACTTCAAAAAATTACTAGGGCTTCAAGATCTTTAACAGAAGGTCCTTGACACAAAGGACACATAAGTAAGTGAAAGAAAACAGAGTTGGAAATCAAAAATGAATTAGAGGAAGTATGGGAAAGAAATACATCAACAATAAAGCAAATGGCCAGAGAGAGAGAGAGAGAGAGAGAGAACACTGGCCACACATGGAAGAAAGACCATATAGTAGTAGTCTGATGAATGTCTTGAAAATGTGAAGGTCAACTGTATGAGTTTCACCAAGACTCTTCATAGCACACATCACATCCAGAGGTGGGTGATCTAGAAAATAGTCTTTCATAAGAATTGTGACACATAGAATCCATACTGATGGTTATTAAATAATTTGTATGTTTTTCTAGGTAGTATAAAAGTTGACTATTGATGGCTTACATTATATTAGAGATGACCAAAATAATGGCAGCAGAATTATGCTTTCACAGTAGTTATTCTTACTACTTAGTAAGAATAAGAATAACTTACTTACTTAGTAAGTAAGTACTTCCTGGTCCATCCCAGGCGACACTTTTCACGTGAGACACAATTTTATTTTTCGACGATTCTTTTATGTTAACTTAGTAATTTTTATTACTTAATTAATGATTAGTTTTTAACAACTATACTTATAACTAAAATAAACATAAATGCAGTGTTTTAATTTATTTCCCTATACGTCGTTTTGACTTTTTGTAATATTTTTGGTGTGTATTGACAGGGCTGGCAAACTCAGGGATCGCCCCAGTTGGCAAAAGCTCTAGCTACACCACTGTAACAAAGGGTATAAATCAAAACAAATATCTTAATTGAGGGATGAATTTTTCCCACAACATTCAGGCTAGAAGATTGGTATTTAGTTGAGATTTTTCTGATTTCTTTTTTTCAAACAAATAAGGCATGAACTGTATTGTGATTTGTTTTTGCCAATCACAATGCAGTCAGACATATAATCAGCACAGCAGCAGATTATACCAAGGAAATCAGCATCATTTTTAAGTGTTGTTCTGGTACTATCATCTGTGTGCTAGGTATAAGCACAGATAGGTAGAAATCAAGAGCATAATATATAATATATATATATATATATATATATATATATATATTCATTTTTAATATAAACTGACTAAAAACCCAAGAATTATAACAAATTGAGATTTATTTGAAAACGCAACATGTTTCGTAGAGATTGACTTCATCAGGCATTAAGAACATAGAAAAATATTAAAAGATACTGAAAATAACATTGAGACACGCTAAAGCTATACAATTATAAAGTTATGATATTCGACTGTAAATTACAGTTATTATGAACTTGTGCTATAGTCCGTGTTAAAGTTCTATTGTTGTACACTTGTGCATGTGTGGAACGATGCGATCTCCAGTATTTGATAGTAGAGCTGAAAGAGTCAGGCAAATTATAGCTGAGATTATTGTTCATATATGAAGAGGGTCCAAGGTGATTTCTTTTGACTCTACAATGCGGCGTTCTACCTCATCATGGCAAATGTGTAGGTTTGAAGTTGTTGTCCAATTTACTCATGTTGGCAGCTTTCGTTCATGTTTATTGAAAACAGGACATGGCCTGATAGGGCAGTTGCTTTGGTTCTCTTATAAGCAATGTCTCTCTGGTGTTCCTCGAGACGTAGAAGGATAGATTTCTCTGTTTGGCCATAGTAAGGTTTTCCTCACTCACGTGTGACTTTGTATACACCTGGAAATTGTGGTGTATATATATATATATAAATTTGACAATTCATCACTCTACCTTCTTTTAGGAGGTCCTCAGACTCGTTTCCTTACTTTTGGAATCCAATTCATTAGTGTGGTGGTCCATCGCTCATCTTCTCTTCTGGAAATATGTCCAGCCCATTTCCTCTCTTGTAGGTAATATTACAAGACTAATGAAAACAAACAAAGTTAATTTTAGGATCAATATTAACCATGATTCTATTCTATTGAATAAGAGGATTTTGTGTAGGTGGGTGGGGTGGGGGGGGGTTATAATGTTACTGCTAGGTTGGAAACAGGGTTGTGATGCTGTTGCATTGTTCAGCCAGAAGTTAATTCCTTTTATTCCAGTATTGGTGAAAGAGGTCCAGGGTGTTGTTTTCACTGTGATCATGAATGTGTAATGATGATGCTCATGCAAGAAGATGGCTTTCATCTTTTGTTTAATAGCTGTAAGCAGCTTTATGAAAAACAGAGTATGAAAGATTGTTTCTTTATAGTCGACTAATAACTTGCTCTGCTCTCCCCTTGAAGAGGAAGATAGTGAGTTTCTTCTTTCACTGGAGGTGTTATGCTGTCTACTCTTGGATATCAAAGGTAAAAGTTATATATCACTGCTTTCACACAGATAAAGAAATACTTGCAGACTGTGCGGTTTCTCAGCTGTGCATGGACAAAGTTGAAATTTTCTTCCTCAAAATGCAGCTGGATGCAGGTTAGAGCTATAACTTCCTGAAATTAGCAGATCAACTTGCTGTTGGAAAGGGCAATCCAGGTATTTGTGAAAAAATGTTGCAGTTTGGTTGCAGAAGAAGCAAGTCTCTGATAATTTCAAGTGAAATTTGTGTAGTATGTTAGGAGTGGGGAGGGCATTGTGTGTGTTATTAAGGCAAGATGCCAGTTAATGGATGCTTGCTGAGAGGATTAAGGATTCTCTGGCAAAGCTACTGGCATGTTTTTTTGATTACACCTAGTGCTTGTTGGAAGAGTTTTTACCAGTTTGCAAGAGATAGGCATGAGGGTTTCTGCTGTTGGATATTTCAGATGTGATTTCTGGCAGATATTGTCTAAATTGCAGATTTGATAGCAATCATCTATTTAACTTGATTCCCATATTCAAGGATTACTAGGGATTAGGGACAGCATCATGTAAGGTTTTGGGATAAAATGTCTGTTGTGAATCTCACAATGAGCTGACTCCATGCAGGGAAAAAAAAAAGCTATTTGTTTGTGGTGGGACTTCTTATCATGTTATTGTGGAAAAAGGGCTATTTGAAGGGAAAAAAAAACTCCATAAAAGATGGACAGATGTATCAGTGCATGTGCTTGTCATTCTTAGGACAGTACAGATAGATAAACCTCTGGTGACAGAAGAGAAGATGTATTCTTCAGTTTATTTATGTGGCTTTTCATGACATTGACTGTTCGTGAAAAATAGGGTTCAAATGGTTGTTACTTTATATAATAAATATATATATATATATAATATATATATATGAAGCTTTTGATAGACTGCCACATGGCAAGCTGTTAAATAAATTGAAACAGATGGGACTGGATAACAGATTCTGAGTTGGATCAGTGACTGGCTGTTAGATAGGTATCAGAAAGTTGTATATGGGGATGCATTATCCTGAAGAGGAGGGTTACTAGTGGTGTGCTGCAGGGATCAGTTTTAGGACCATTGTTGTTCAATTTGTATATTAATGATATTGGAATGGGTTTAATTGGTGATATACAACATTGCTGTCCCTAATTTTGCATCATCTGTTTGCAGATAATGCAAAATTAGGGAGAGCAATGCAGAGTCGAGCAGATGTTATGGCCTTACAGGAGGACTTGAATAGATTGCATGAATGGACAGGTAAGTGGTCAGTTCACTATTGCAAAGTATAAGGTTTTGAAATCTGGTAAGCAATGATGGGATGCAAAGTATAGACTTGGTGGGGGAACTTTAAAGGAGGTAGAGGAGATGAGAGATCTCAAAGCGGTGGTGGACAAGGACCTGAAATTTAGAGGCCACATTTGCTCAAGTTGTGAAGACATCACATCAAATAATACAATTAAGCAGAAGACCCTGAGTGCAGAAATAAAGGTTATGATACCATTGTGTACGGTCTTGATCAGACCTCATATGAATTGTTGTGCACAGATGTGGTCACCTGGTTTTCATTGTGACAAGGGTATGTAGAAAGGGTCCAGAGAAGATTCACAAAAGTAGTTAGGGTCTTTGGAATATGAAGTATGAGGACAAATTGAGAGAATGTAAATTGCAGAGCCTTGTGAATAGGAGGAGGAGGAGGGGGGCAGGATATGATTGAGACATATAAATTAGTCAGGGGTTGATATCAGGTTGACATGGAAGAGATTTTTCATAGAAGAGGGGGTAGAACAATAGGTCATCCCTAGAAATAAACTATATAAGGAGGTTGTGAGGAAGCAGGTTGTTTACATGGAGAGGTTGGTGAGTGGAATGTACAGCCTGAGTGTGTTGTGAATGTAGACACATTGAATCAGTTTAAGGCACAATTAGATGAGCATTGTGCACAGTAGTGTGTACCTCCACGATGAATCTCTGACTCCATGGAGGTCAGATGGTAATAATAATAATAATAATAAATTATAGTTAAATGATACCAACCTCTGTCCTCCCTATGAAAAGGAAGATAGAGCTTGGTGTAGGAGAGCCAGTTAATTTTGTTCCATATAAATCAGTAGATTTCAGATTGTATTTTTTTGATGAACACTTCTGGATGAGCTAGAATCTTCAGAGTATATGTCCAGTGTGCACGTGTTGCTATTTTATTGATGATTATTATTCTTCCCCTTATAAATGCACTGGCTTATATTCTGGCCCATTTTGCTAGTATTTGTTTGGAGCATTGGATTAGCATGTATCGGTTTACATACGAATGTGTTTCCAAGATTTCCAAGATATTGTTACCCTCATGAGATCAGTGATCTGGCATAGATGAGTCAGTTCTGTCTTTCCAGTTTGTACACTACAATCCTGCGGTTTTATGTGGATTTAAATTAGCTCCTGAAGTTACTTAGTACAATTGATATGCTGTTTATATGTGTGAAAAATCTTCCTTCCTTCTTTCTTGCATACTACAGTGACATCATCGGCATATGTTGTCAAGGTCATCACTTGGAAGGAAGGGATCAAAGGACAGGCTTTTGCTGAGCAAAATGTTTAATCTACACAAAGGCTCTATGGAAATTGTGTACAGCAGGCCAGGCTTGTTTTAATTCCCTCTAGTATGGCACAGTTATAGCAAGTCTGTTGTTTATTTATAAGCAGAAATTAGCAATGCGATATAGCATTTTGATTGCATAAATGATCTATGGCTTGCCACTAACATCATTCATGCAATCTGATAAGGTCATCACAAAGATCTGATATGCTTGGCAAGGCTTATCAAATGAGGACTAGGGACCATGTAGGGCCCCTAGTCCTCCCACCACCAGTCCTATTCTCAAAAATATCTTCTGAATTAATCCTATAGAAACCCTTCAGTAATTTGAATGTCTCAATCATATCACCCCTTTTCTGCCTATCAACCAATTTCTGCAACCCAAAAATCTTCAACCTGTTTGAAAAAACTGTTTGGGATTCTCTTTAGCCTGCATGGCTAATGTTCTTTCATAATCCGCCTTTGCTTTTCTTACCACACTCGTTACCCTTCTGGCCTGCACTTTATACTGTTCATGTGCCTGCGGGTCACTTTTCTCCTTAAATTCCCTCTACAGTTGTTTCTTTTTTGCAGCTCAAGCTTAATGGTGTTATTCATCCATTTAACCCCTACTTGATTTATTATTCGGACTCTAGGTATACAGTCATCCATTGCCTCCTGCAAACACTTCTTAACAGCCTCCTGCACTATCAACATACAGCCCTTGCAGTTTTACATGCCATGGCACTGAACTAATCAAACTCCTAAGCTTGTCATACTTACCAGCCCGATAATTTCACATGTACCCTGGCTTAATTGTAAATTCCACACCTTTAGCCACCTCCCAAGTCAAGACCCTATGATCACTCTCACCAATAGGTGGCAATGTGGTCATATTCATTACAGCCAAATTGTCAGATGCAATTACTATCAAGCACTCTCTGACCCCTAGTATTTTCCATTACATGCTGTCGCAGATAGTTATCCCTTAATAACCGCATAAAATCCAATTCCTTCCTCCTCTCTTCCTTCCAATCAATGTTACCATACTTGAAATCTCCCATAATAATTACCCTCCTTCCACTCATTTCTTCTATTTACTTATGCATACTATCTCCACCATCTGTTCCATCACCTAGTCTATAGCAGCACCCAACTGTATATTTTGTTCTGCTAGTCTCAATCTCACACCAAATAGCCTCAAATGTGCTCTTTTCTCTATCCTGCAATTCCACTTCTATTCTCCTTGGCTGTAGCTCATCAGCTATCATCAATAACACTCCTCCTCCTCCCCCCATTTTATTCGCCCTGTCACTCCTGAACACACACCATACCCCCTCACATTCAATCCCATTAGCTATTTCATCTTCTGTCAGCCATGTTTCACTAATGCCAATAACCTGTGGCGTGGAAGTGCCAACCAAGGCCAAAAATTCTTTCTTCTTGTTCCTGATACTTCTGGCATTAGTATACATGAATTGCAGAAGCCCATTTGTCCCATCCCTGTTTTGATGCCTTATACTAACTGTCCCATTTTGATTTGTTGTCCTTCGTACTAGCTCGGGCATATTACATTCATACACTCAACTGTCTCCCTAAAGTCTGCATATCTACTCCCCCCACCTTAATATCTCTAGTTTCCCTGATTCTGCACATCCACTTCCACTTCATTCAACAACAGCTTTTCAAGTCTCCGTACACCAAATCCATTCAAATGCAAACCATCCATCTTATATAAATCCTTTCGCCCATCGAACTCACTCCACAAATTCCACACCACTCCCTCTGCATAATCCATGCATAACGTCATTAGCAATTTTGGCCCTCCTTCTATACTCTTCACTATCATACTGCGGCAACAGACTCACCATCCTAACTCTCTCACTCTTCTCTTTTGCTACCTCAAGCAATTCCTTCGAATCCTCTCTCATAACCATTTTGTCTCCTTTCAAATCATTCGTTCCTGCCACCACTATCAATTCTTTCACCCTCTGCTTTTGCATTCTAATTGACTCGCTTCATCCTTAACGTTCACACCAGGCTGGTACGATTTTGTCAAGCTCTCATCTATCACACCTGACTCGGCCTTGAATAGTGTGGTGTGGGTTAGTGGAGGGATGAGAACGGACGTGTTATTTTAGACTGAGCCTGATTACATTGCATACAAGGTTTCTCAGTAATCTCACATTGCACTGGTGCTAACACAGTGTGATTCCTACTGTCTCCCCCTCTGCACGTAAAGTGCAAGAGGTCAAATGGCCGGCAGGCCCCACCCGCAATGAGGACCTGAGGACCAGTAGTGGTATTAAGGTTTTATAGGGAGGTAGGTTTCTAACTGTGGCCAAGTGAGATATTGATACTCCTTTTCCCAAACTAGTAGGTTCTAAGAAGACTTTGCTAGTAGACTAACTCAGTCTGCAGGACATTTGCTGGCAGGCTTCAAGCCCTGCGGGATCATATATTGCTAGTAGTCCATCTAGGTCTACAGGATACTTTGCTGGCAGGCCCCCGGCTCTGTGGGATTATTATACTGCTTTTAACCCATCTCTGCTGGCAGGAAATCGCCACTTTGAGATGGACAACATCAAAGATCACATCCAGCTCCTTAACAAAGAGCAGTCTCTAGAAGTGCTCAAACTTATAATAAGCAAATTAGAAACTGACTGGCCAGGATTCATAAAAAAGTACGTTCACTCTAATGATGGAGAGGAGGAGGGGAATGAGATCTCACAGGATCTCATTGCTGCTCTGTCACCAAAATCCCCCTGCCAAAACATCTCTCAAGGGGAGCACTCTTACAAAAGAAGAAGAATCATAGAAGACCAGATGGATGAAGACACGTGTACATTAGAAGTCCCAAAGAACACCGAAAAGGTTCCACCAGTAATACTAAGGGACAAGGACAAATGGACCACTGTCACAACAGCCCTTAGGGAACACAAAATTGCATATTCCCAGGCAAAAAATCAAGATGAAGGAGTCAAAATCCAACCAGCCTCAGTCACTGACTACAGACAGCTGACAAGACTAATGGATAACAAAAGTGTCCCATATACTTTTGCTTTACCCAGCAAGAAAAATCTCAAGGTTGTGCTTCGCGGAGTGATCGAGGGTGTCACCTGTGAAGAAGTCACCACTGATCTTATGAGTCGGAACCTAACACCAGTGAAAGTGAGCACGATGCTCAGGGCAGATAAAAGACCAATGCCACTGATACTCATAGAAATTGATAAGACACAGAAAGAGATTTATGAATTAACAATGATATGTGGCCTCAGAATTTCTACTGAACCACTAAGGAAGAAGTCGATAGCTGGGCAGTGCCATAGGTGCCAAAGATTTGGCCATGCCCAAAAACTCTGCAAGGCAAATTACAGATGTTTAAAATGTGGCGAGGGCCACCAGACAGTCATGTGTACAAAACCAAGATCCACTCCAGCTAAATGCGCAAATTGTGGAGGACCTCACCCTGCAAACTACAAGGGATGCATTGCACACCCAAATAACCGAGGGTTACAAAAAACTACCCCTCCAACACAATTCAGCGATGCTCAAGTCAGCCGTGCTAATCACACCCCAGCCCAAACTATCAGTAGCCCAACAACTCAAGAAAGGAAACAAATGCCTAAAACTTATGCAGAGGCAGCACGAACAAAGGCTACTCCATCTCATGACCATATAGGCTCAAATCTAACATCAGTACTAACTGCCTCACTAGCTACCATGTTACAAGAATTCAGTATGACGAATCCTTCACCGTCCTCCACGAAAAGATTCCTACAAGGTACCCACTCAATTCTTACAGCCCTCAACAATGAATAGAAGAAAATTCCATCCCAACTCTCTCATGATCACGGCATGGAATGCCAATGGACTCAGCAATAAAACCCTAGAACTACAAGAGTTCTCTCACAGGCATAATCCTGACATAATACTGGTAAACGAAACACATCTCAGGCCAGCTAATAATCCCAAATTATGGAACTATACTATGTACAAAACAGAGACTAACTGGAAGTGGAGGAGGAACAGCTATATACATTAAAAACTATCTAAGCCACAATGTTCTGACCAATCCCCAAACCAAGAACCTAGAGATAACAGGCATTGAAGTTAATACCAACAACACTGGCAATATCAAAATCTATGCTGTATATAATCCACCCAGCATTCCATTGCTCGTATCCGATTTGGACTCCATTCTCAGCTTCTCCGACTCCATCATCATGGCTGGTGACTTTAATGCCAAACATACAGCCTGGCATAGCTCCACAATCAATGACAAAGGTCGAATTCTAAACCATTACGCAACGCAAAATTCTATTGTTGTAACCGGACCCACAGAGCCCACCCATCATAGCTCAACTGGAAGTTCAGATGTACTTGACATAGTTGTCCTCAAAAACATCAGATACCAATACTAGCTGGAAGCAATAAATGAACTTTCATCAGATCACAACCCTATTCTGCTTAAACTTGGTACACAAGAACAATTCTCCCCTCCCCACTCTTTCATATCTTGGGACAAACTCACCAGAATCTTACCTGATCACATTGGCCCAGTCCCTACTATTCACACTAAAGAGGAGATAGAAATGGCTGCAAACAACTTTACCAATCAAATCAAAAATGCAATAAAGGCAGTTACCCAACCACAGTTTTTCACCCTAGTGGACGGATCCCCGAGGAAATTATGGATTTAATTAGACTGAAAAACAAAGGCAGAAAGTGCTATCATAACACAAGAGCCCCTCAAGATAAAGCAAATTTGAACAATTAAACAGACAAGTACTTGAAGCCCTCCAGACACATCGAAACCAAGAGTGGGAATCTAAGCTAACAAAATTAAACCCTGAGGACAACTCCAAATGGAAGTTTATGAGAACCTTCCGCACCAAAAGGCAACTTTTACCCCCAATTCAAACCTCGAAAGGAATAGCTCACAATGATGGGGAAAGAGCAGAGGCTCTAGCCGACAGCTTGGAAAGTCAATGCAACCCCTCATATGAAAATTTGAACATCAATCTTATCTACAAGATTCACCGCCGAGTTAGGCAGGCCATAACAGAACAAAAAGATGATCTAGAATCTCTCACACCCACTTCTCCAACAGAAGTTATAAACATTATAACCCACCTGAACAACAATAAAGCTCCAGGCCCAGATGGAATTACAAACAGAATAATTAAACTACTCCCCAGAAAAGCCTTTGTACATCTAGTCAACATAATTAATGCCATCCTCAGATTCCAGTATTTCCCTTTAACATGGAAAATAGCAGATGTCAAACCAATCAAAAAGATGGGAAAAAACGCTCAACTCCCCGAAAACTACAGACCTATCAGTCTTCTGACTAACCTTGGAAAGATTGCAGAAAAAGTAGTCCTTACTAGACTTCAATCACAAATGGACCAACTACATATAATCCCAAATGAGCAATTTGGATTCAGAAAAAACCACTCCACCGTTCAGCAGATCCACAGGCTGATCTAATACATTTCCGAAGGCTTCAACCAGAATCTTCATACAGCTGCAGTCTTTTTAGATGCTGCAAAGGCTTTTGATAAGGTGTGGCATCAAGGTCTTCTCTACAAGCTCATCACATTCAATATACCTATTAATCTAGTTAAAATAATTCACTCTTACCTCAGAGACAGATACATGCAAGTCAAAATAAATGAAACTGTATCAACCAGACGCAAGGTTATGGAGGGAGTACCGCAGGGCTCACTCTTGGCCCCCTTGCTGTTTTCTATCTATATTGCTGATATCCCTCAAAACCCAAGCTCAACAATTACTGCATTATTAGCAAGATCTCTCAGCCCAAAACTGGCTATTAAGAGATCCCAAAGCAGCATTCACACGCTGGAAAGATGGTTTATGGACTGGAGAATTCAAACCAATCCACAGAAAAGCTCAGCCATACTGTTCACTAGGAAAAAAGCCTCAAATCAAGGAAGATATACATTTACTAGGTGTTAAAGTCCCATGGCAGAATACAGTCAAATATCTTGGAGTAATTCTGGATAAAAAACTACAATTCATAAACCATATAGAACACGTAAGTTCAAAGACGTCTAAAGCAATAGCGCAACTCTACCCCATGATCAACAGAAAAAGTAAATTAGATACTCAGAACAAACTGCTCATATACAAGATGGTAATACGCCCAGTCATAACTTATGCATCTCCTGCGTGGAGTCACACTTCGAAGACAAATATTCAGAAGCTGCAGAGAATACAAAACAAATGTCTGAGAATGAGTTTAGATGCTCCATGGTTTATCAGAAACTCCCAAATTCACAGAGACGTCAGCATTCCCTACATCACAACTCTTCATGACCTAGCTGAAAAGTTCTTCAATAAGACAATTAATCATCCGAACCCACTGATCAAGCAAGCTTCAGACTATAATGAAGCAGATTTCTGCAAATACAAGAGACCCAAGTCAATTCTATGCTCAGCTGAACAGAGTTAATCTCACTGCCCTTTCAGGGCGAGGTTAAAGCTCAATAATTCTCCACCTAAAGAACTTTCCATTTCAGATGGAGGGGAATATGAAAAGCATTTATGCTTCACCCATCAAGTCAGTACCGTTATGCGTTATCTATCACACCTCTTACTAAAGAATCTCCGTACAACACTCGCTCTTTCATTTTGTTTGCACTCGCTATCATGCTCTTATTTTTCTTATCATACTTTTGCCGTTTATTAGTTGGTATGCTCGGTAAACATTTTTGCCAACGCTCAATTAATCAACTAAAATATTCCAGAGTTTACCACCTATGGTGTGCTGTATGAAAATATGCATTACAGCATAATGCATGCATAATTTCGTTAATGAAATTAGTTTTTTTGCCTTTATATTCTTATGCGAAGCAGATGTAATTTTATGATACCATAAAATTCTCTATGGTGTTACCCAGATTTAGCTTAATTGAAATTAAGAAACCAGAGCAACTGAACTTTGAGACCGGCTTATTAGAAATAACTGCATGTATTATCTCTTTTGCTTAAGAGAGAAAAGAAAAAAAAATTATTCTGCCATAGATCGGCTAATTCATATTCATTTAAAAAATTCTTATAAAGGTTTTTAGCTTAATAAGCAGGATTCAAACGTGGATTTTTTTTTTTTTTTTTTCCCAAATCAAAGCACAGATGCTTCATTGTCCTCGCGACTGAGCTACAGAGGAACTAAGTATGTTGGGGCGGGTGGGAAGCAGTTTAATAACCACTTTTTTTTTTTTCAGACACTACAAAAAAAACGAAAGGCTTTTATATATATAATTTCCAGTACAAAACAGTATGTTCCTTCCCTAGCCATAGATTGGCTACTTCGCCTATACAACAATAGCTTAAAAAAACAAGGAAAAGCTCCAAAAGACTGGAAGACAGCCAGAATCATACCAATCCTAAAGCCTAACAAACCTCACGACCAACCCGGAAGTTATAGACCAATTTCACTGACTTCAATTTCCAGCAAATTGATGGAAAAAATGATACTCCAACGTTTGAATTACTATCTAAACAAAAATAGTATACTACCACATTTTCGGGCTGCCTTTAGAAGAAATCACTCAACAACTGATCAACTTTTCTACTTAAACCAGACAATTCAAGATAACTTCCAGACCAAATCTACCATTGCAGCTTTTATAGATTTTAGCGATGCCTTTGACAAGGTGTGGCGGCAGAAACTCTTTTCCAAACTTTGTGATATTGGAATAGAAGGGAAAGTTCTAAACTAGATTTATGACTTTCTAAGAAACAGAACAATTCGAGTTAGAATAAATAATACCTTTTCCAAGAAAGTGAAAATAAGACAGGGACTCCCTCAAGGCAGCATTTTGAGCCCACTCCTTTTTTACCATCTACTTAAACGACTTAGAAAAAAATATAAAGAAAGAAACAATGATAGCTATTTTGCTGATGATTTGGTCCTATGCAGAATGACACTTAAACAAAGCCATTGAAAGTTTATCTACATACTGTGAAAACCAAAAAATCAAAATTAATCCTACTAAATCAAAAATTTTAGTATTCACCATTAATAACCGCCTTAGAAAGTGGAGAACGAAGATTAAGCTAAACAGTCAACTAATTACATTTAATAAATACCCCAAATACCTTGAAGTTACTCTGGATCCATCACTAAGCTTCAATAGGTAAAGGTAAAGAGTAGGGAGCCGATGCTAAAACCTTAAAAGTCACACACACCTCTATTATCCGACTCATAATGGAATATGCTTCACCTATCTGGATGCAAACATCACAAACCAGTTTAGACAAGCTTATAAAAATTCAGAAAAATGCAGCTAGAATCATATGTGGACTAAGGAATACAACTCCTGGAAAAATAGCAGAATTCGAATCCAACCTTGTTCCCTTAAAAATTAGGTGGCAAGAAAATTCTACTAAATTTGTAGAAAAAAAAAGCCAACCTTGCACATCATAGAACAAGTGAACTTTTTAAAAACTGGCAACCAACAAACATAATAAAGAAAAAATCAACAATGCATGAAATCATGGGAAATAAAATTCCCTTGGATTGTCCAAATAAAATAGCCAACTACCCAGCATTTCCCCCAAATCAAGACAGGAAATATATAGTTATCAATTTTGAAATAGGGAAACAAGAAAAAAACCTAGAAAACCCTGAAATCTTGAGATCAATAGCTCTTTTAAAAATAATGGAATATGGACCTGACTCAATAAAGATCTACGCAGATGGCTCCAAAAATCAAAATGGCAATTTTGGGAGTAGTGTACTCATCTATGACTCTCAAAATACAGAACTAAAAACAACTAACAGTATAGGATGCAACTCATATCATGCAGAATTAATAGCCATTAACACAGCACTGCAACATTTGGATAAACAAAACCCAAAGGAATTTATATTCTTCACAGATTCCTTAGCAGCGCTTCAAGCTATTAAGAACTGCTACACTAGCCATCAAGAAATACTTAGAGACATAACAAAAAACATAAACAAACTACAGAAGGATTCCGAAATAATTTTCCAATGGATTCCATCTCACGTGGGATTAAAGGGAAATGAAACTGAAGATGAAGTAGCAAAAATGGCCGCAACATCAAGTGATACCACAGATTTTGATCTTTTTAAAACCACTCAAAAAGAAAACATAAAAAGAATGATTCTCCAGGACATGACTCGCCACTAGTATTCAGCAGAAAAACCAGGAGCTACCGTCAACTCCAAGTTTAATCGTTGTGCCACTACCATGATCTCCCGCCTCAAGATCGGCCACACAAGACCAATCAAGTTTAAGAATGACATAAAAGTCTTCCCCATCTGTAACATCGAGAAAGCATCGTCAATGCATCTACTAAATTGTATGAACTTTATAACAACCAGAAATGGTGCTGTATAAAATACATGAATTTGACCTCTATGATCTGGTGTAATAATACCATGGGATAATAATAATAATAATAAATGTATTTCTGTAACCAAATCCTCGTTTGATTTTAAACTGATAAGCTCTTTATTGAGTCATCCCAAATGTCAATTGCAGATGAAACTGCGTACATTTCAAAATATATGACAACTATACAAGATGATTCCCGACACATGCCCTATACTCGTCGAGGGAGGGCATTCTATTCCACCTCTCTATTTCCACTTTTTTATTCACCAACTACGCAAAACTGTTACTACTATCGTCACCTACACGCAACGCCATATACTGCCTAGCACCACAACCAATATGTTTTGACTGTAAATTGCGTGTGTTCTCAAGGCTGATTTACATGTGTGTGTGTGTGTGTGTGTGTGTGTGTGTGTGTGTGTGTGTGTGTGTGTGTGTGTGTGTGTGTGTGTGTGTGTGTGTGTGTGTGTGAGTGTTTATATACAACCGTATGCTTATAATGCATAGGCATAGTTGGGAAGGACGATAAGAATGACTGAATACACAGCAGTATCCCTTCAATAGAACAAGAATAAACCGATGACAATTTGCTAGAATCCATTCAATATAATGTTCTCTCTTTATATACCGAGTGGATTGCGCTCTGTATATTGATGGGAATGCTGCTTAGATGAATGAGGAGACTGGGCAACTATGTCGTGTGAACAGGGAGTTGAATAGCAGCCAACTTATTGCAAAAGAAGTAACTATAACTCAAAGGCGACTACTGCGTGAGAAATATACTGATGAAGGAACCTCATTATAAGGACTTAATCCAATACATCGAAACCTTAAGCAGATTTTATTGCCTAGCTTTCGGAGGGATATAGAAACAATGGAGAAAGTAGAGACCAGAACTGAAATAATCCAGTACTCTGAAACACTGACTATAAGAATACATTTAAAAAAAAAAAAAAAAAACGCTTATAATTTGATAGACGCAGGACAGATATCATAAAAGAACACATAAATTGCTGAAAAGATTTTATAGGGTAGCCGGGGAAATGAAAAAAGGTCTATAATTTATCACATCAAAGCATGCCTTTTATTAAAGTAATGAATTTTCATGAACAACCGCTTAGATCCCCCCCCCCCCCCCCACACACATAAAGTACGTGGTTCGCGAGTGAGCACATATTTTAGTAGACTTGGTGCCCTTAACAATATTTCGGTCCCTCTTATAGTTGAGCGCCAAACCGCACCAACGAAAACATATGTGTCTGTTGCAATATATTGCTCGTGTGGCATTTGTTACGTTCCACAGATTGGGAGAAATTCGTAAAGGTGAACGTATTGAAGCCGATGAGAAAACCAGGTCATAAAAGTCAGGATTAGTGTTCCATATCATTAAACGAAAAAGGCATTGTTATTGGCGATGAGAAAAAGATGCTGTGTATTGCATATGGCATTTTTTTTTGTCTTGTCAAATATTCAAAGACACGCAGAGATAATAGATATTCCCACTTAATGCAATTCAGTCGCGTATCCAGAGGGGGAACTAGGAGCCCTGTCCCCCCTAAAGAAAAAGGGAAAAAACACTAGAAAGTTTTCCAAAAATCTTTTCCTAATTAATAAAATTCATTTTTTTATTTATGTTGTGTCGTGTCTTCAATTTCTATACTACTTATGAATTAGCAATCATCGCAGATGCTCAGTCATAGGTCATGTGCGATGCGTAGTGTGTATTCTCAAATCGTCTACTCAACTCGCCCCCCCCATCCCGATTAAACCCTGAGTCCGCTACTGATGCAACTAGAATAAAAGGATAGCACATAATTTTGCCTACACCATTGGTATCCAGTCCCATCACCACTAACCACGTGGATAAAACACCACATGTGACAGATTTCTACTTCTACTGTCCATTTGTAAATGTGTATAAAATTTAAAATTTTAGATACAAAATTTTAAATGCAAAAATAAAAATAATACACTTTTATGACTTATATATGTTGGTCTACCATCGGCGCCAGTCGCGCGCTGTGTTATTTTGAATGCTTACCACTGGCAGCTGCCTCTTCTTTCCACATCTGCACTTTGTGCACTTGTTCTGTCGTTGTAAAACGTTATAATTATGAGAAACTGTGATTATTATTAGATGATACCTCCAAGAACTGATCGTGGGAGGGCACACAACTCGACTTCTTCCCTACTTAATACTACAACTACACAACAACCAACAATATTTTTTGTCTATAAATTGTGTGTGTTTCATGGTCGATTTGCCTGTATGCGGGATGATAAACGCGACTTTAGGAAAGAAAAAACCTGTTACTTCCGTATAACAGCTAACTTCCCTTCCTTTGAAAAGCCTATATAAATATTCTTCTTGTCAGGATGAGAATCGAACTCGGGTTCTTTTCAATCAAAGAGCGCAATGTCCCTTTGTTTTTCCCTTTGTGCTACGGAAGCAATTATATTTTGAATCTTCTGATTTCAAGAAAGCAATTTTATCACATTAATGCCAATAAGTGAAGTCTATGTATGATTTTCTTTGTTAAAAAAATAAGAGAATAAAGTATTATGAATTAAGACGCATTTTTTTATATAAAATGAGACTGTGTAGCTCAGTGGATGTGGCATTTGCACACCACGGCGCTTGACCTCACCAATGAAGACTTTGTTTCGAATCTAGTCATGGACTAGAGGAAATTTTTCTAAGCCTTTTTTCGACCGGTTCCCGAATTAGTCGATCTCTTGAACGGACAAGCGGGGTTTTTCTCCCGGAAACTCGGGTTTTTCGTCTCGGAAACTCAAGAAAATTGACCGTAGAACCCACATTATTTCAGACATTAAATATATTGTGTTAGGGACCACGAGGTGGCGGCACTCGTTGAGCCGTATCTCTGATTGGCTGCCAGTGGAGATTGAACTGCCCACCCAGTCTCCAAAAGTTAGCTAAACGGCCTCGCCTACTCCCTATACGTGAACAAAAAGGAGTTAGCTGATTTATTATTTTTTAAAATTTTTATATTTATGTATACAGATATAATTGAATTTTTATTGCAACAATTACTATCTTTGATATTCAATGTTATAAGAATTACATTTCTCTTTAAAAACTGATACATGTTATAATTAAGCATTATGCCAGAAACTATTGTGGCGAATGTCAAAAAAAGTTGATCACCACTGACAAGCAGTTTAAAATAGATGAAATATGTTATAAGAATAACCATGTGAGAATTTGCTTATAATATGTAACATTCGCATGTATTGGGAAATTATTTTTGTTAGTTGAACGGATTCATATTGTTTCCTGGACAAAGAATCTCTTTGTATCATTTAATATAAACTTTTCATGCTAACCTATAACGCATAAAAGCTACCTTCGATATGTTGCTCTAAGCACCACATTGGCTTTCAAGGACATTCCACACGATCTATAAGATCGATATCAGAACGTGCGGAGTTCAATCGAAAATGATGTCTCTTGGTCATTGCAAACCCAAGCTCCATAAAGTAATCTATAGACTGCAGAAGGTGGTGGGTTATGAGTGGGACAAAATTGGAGACAAAGAGGAAAAGCATGTTTAGTTTTATGCATGCAATTTGTTATATCTGCAGCTGTAGCTTCTTATCCCTGCAGCCAAGATCTTGATGAATCTGATCATAGTAAGAAGAGCGAAAACGTTATTCTAATGAATGAATGAATAAATAAATAAATAAAAACGTCTTCATGTTGATTCGCAAAATATCGTGCAGACATTTCGTCTTGAACAACCATAGATATTTGAAAACGAAGATAAATGGAAGGCGTTTCAACATGGAAAAGAACGAGGAATCGATCGTACATGGAAAGAGAGAAAGAGGTGCGGAGTGATTTTTGACATGATATATTGGTAAGTCCAGTATGTTGCCTGTGGAAGAGGAGAAAGCGGCGACGATGAATTTAAAGGAAAGTATAACAGGCATCGTATGAGATAGAATGGACTTCCTACAAAGAGTCCTGGATTCGATGTCGAATCCAGGATTCCGTGTAGGAATAACAATAAATAATAATAATAGTAATTGATATTATTATTTTGCCGGCCTGATTGGCTAAGTGGTTAACATACTCGACAGCAGAATTCGAACCCCGATAGAGAAATGGATGTTTGTGATTGTCTTTAGGTGAGAGATGAATTTCATCGTCCGATGTGAGACCATCGCCCTGCTTCCTGGAGGCATGACGTGGATTGGAAAAAGTTCCATGTATATAGAACAGGATATCCCGATCAGGTAAAAATGAATAAAAAAATTAACAAAAATAGAAAAAAAATCCTTAACCCACCCACGGTGCTAATGTATTAGAGTCTATATAAAGCCTTTCGTGAATGGGAACCATATCGAAATTGTCTGTTAAAATGTGACACTCTAAAATAGATAATTAAGCATATGATAGTATGCGTTAAGCAATTAATAGTGCTTAAAGAAGATTTCTGATTTATTTTTTCATGATCTTATCCCACGTAACGTTACTCCAGAGTTTTTAATCTGTCAGAAATATTACACCCGCTATCAGCGAGCGGATTTCTAAACTCAATTTCCAGTGGTAAATATAAAAACTATTCTTCATGTTATTCCAGTGTTATTTTCACCATGCTCCCTTCTATTCTATTCTATCTTATGCCATTCAATGATAGCATTACAAGATCTTATTTTTATAAAAATAGACTTGGCATTTTTAGCAAATGCACACTCTTTCGAATCTCCACCTGAATAATATTTATCGCTCTTTTAAAACCGCCGTTTGTTTATAAACACATTTAACTTTTATTTTCAGTCGTTCGAATATCTGTTTTGTTCTCAGTTTTCAGGAGTCTTATAAAACCAGCTAATGGTTCTTTTAGATGGAATCCAAGCGGGAAAAAGGGAAAAAAATCTGAAGAATCTCTTCGTAGCATTTAATATAAACTCTTCATGCTAACCTATAACGCATAAAAGCTACCTTCGATATGTTGCTCTAAGCACCACATTGGCTTTCAAGGACATTCCGCACGATCTGTAAGATCGATATCAGAACGTGCGGAGTTCAATCGAAAATGATGTCTCTTTGCAAACCCAAGTTTATGAGTTGAGAAAAACTGGACAAAGAGGAAAAGCAAGTGTTCGAATCTCTCTCTCTCTCTCTCTCTCTCGTTCTCATCTGATAAGTGCCCACAAAGGCGGGATTTTTCGATCTTAGATAAACAATTACTATTCCCATTTTAATGAGAAAACCTTAACTGTTAATCTGAAGGCATTCTTAAAATACCCATTACTAGTCATTTTTTATGTGAGAATAGTCTTTATAGTAAAAATGCAGAAATTTTATTAAAATAAAGAAATGTTTCGACAGATTTAAATGAAACCGTTTGGTTATTTACAGAAGAAATTATCTCTGTTTCATATTAATAGTAATTTTAAATGACTGTTAATGTTAAGTAAGATTAATATATATATATATATATATATATATATATATATATATATATATATATATATATATATATATATATAAAGTTCTGCCTCTTTCTTAAAGAAACCTTGAGTTTTTAGATTTTATTTTATTTTATTTTATTTTAATTTTTTTTTAAATTTTAATGGGATTCCGACCCAAAGATTGTACACCTATAGTACATTAACGCTGTTGACGGACTACGGATGTTTTTTTTTTTTTTCGGAGAGCACATTTAGCTAAAATTGGAATCCTTCCACCATCGAGTCTTGATTAAAAAAATAATAATAAATATTTCTTTAGGAAATACCGTTCTTCCTTTACTTATTATTATTTTATATCACACACACACACACACACAACGTCGTCCACCGATCAATAATACTGTTGTTGTCTGTTAATCGCCTACAGAAGTCGTCGTGTAACAGAAGTAGAAGGGATTAAAAATCCCTATTACTTCTGCATGAGATCGGTTAACTCAGCTTTAATTGAAAAATCCACATGTAATATTCCTCTCGTCTTGACAAGAATTAAACTGTTTTTTTTTTTTTTTTTTTCTAGCTGAAAGAAGCATTGACCCGTCTTCTAACTGCGTTACATGCCCAACACGCTGAAGTATCTGAAATCATTCAAGTGCTGAACATGTTCGTTTCTTATAACTAGAAGACAAAATGTAGAAAGTTTTTTACCTTGGGTATACTATATGTTAAAGATACCAAGCAATTTTACAAACTTGGTTTTAATCCTTTTTCCCAAGTAAGCAAACAAGCAGGTAGGTCAAGTTTGCGCCTGAAGTATTTTTCAGGTCTGAGGCAACTCGTGGTAAAGGTGGAGTAAGCTCTGGTTATTTTCCTTAGTATCTCCCATAATGCAAATCACATCTCCTTGCTGACATGTATGATACTATGCATTAAGGCAAGGGCCATACGTAGCATCATGCATGTCTGCAAGGAGATGTGCTTTGCATTATGGGGGATACTAAAGAAAGTGATCAGAGCTTGCTCCACCTTTACCACGAGTTGCCTCAGACCTGAAAAATACCTCAGGCGCAAACTTGACTTACTTGCTCGTTTGCTTACTTGGGAAAAGGGATTAAAACCAAGTTTATAAAATTGCTTGGTATCTTTAACGTAGAAGATAAAATGCTATAGCTTAAAATTAAGCTACTCAATTAATGTCAATTAAAAGTTTAAATTTAGTAACTTACACGTGAATTCTATTAACAACTACGAAAATATAAACATTGTATTTATATTTATATGGCAAGGTAGGTGTATTCTTCTTATTATTATGGTTCTTCAGCAAGCTCAAATCAAGTCTTCGCTTTCTGGATTTGTTGCCTCCGACCCTTTCTGTCAACTTTACTTCTCCACTTTGGACATTGTAATATGATGTTGCTATCCTGATTAATGGCGTCAATTCATCTTGTTCTGGTGTTTCTTTTTGGTCTTTACCAAAAATTTTACGATAGATTGTCTTCTTAACTATCATTTTTCCATACGAAAAAATGCCCTGCTTGTGTAAATAACCTTAGCATCGATTTATACCTTAGTTGTTTTAGTGAGTAGTTCAGATGCGCAGATTATAGTAATTACTTTGTGGTTGAGTGACCTGATATGAAAACATTCAGTTATATTTCTAAGAAAGCGTCTTGAATTGACTTAAAAGCATCTTCAATGTTTTCAACAACTTTAAAAATAAATTTGCAAAGATATCAAAAACGAAAATTAAAATCTGAATATTAAATCGAACTCATTTGAAAATAAATGAGCTCTTTCCCCCTCATTTAAATATTTATAAAATAAATTCCTATCCAGCAACTATGTGAAGAAATAAATGTTATTGCTTTCTAAATGACCTTGAACCCAAGCAACGAGTCTACGTCATTATTACTGAGGATTCTCTTGAGATGTAACATGTAAGATTTAACTTGTATACGGAACAAACCTGATACAATATCGCAGTCCTCTTCTATGATTTCCATACAGTTTAAATAAGGAGTAGAAAATGCTAACCTTTTAATAGGTTTTAGAAAATACCATAATCATTAGGAGCATTAGAACTATCCAACATCGCAATTAAAAAAAAAAAAAAAATGATTACTTGTCCGTTATTGGACAAAAAAAGTTCTTTAACCAGCTATTAGAAAAACATTGAAAATTATCTTGTTGATAATACAAACATCTTTACCACCACCTCATCGGTGTAGAGGGAATCTTACAAAAATAAACGGTTCTGCCAACCTTTCCGAAAGCGGAAAGTTTATACCTTATCTAGGGCACTTAATCTATCACTGATTATTAACCCCTCCGTCGACGGTAAGGGTAGATAGATTCCATGTCTGCAACATATGCAGTACATTTCGAAGCAAGGTTAAAAATAAATAAATAAAAACGCTCTATATATCTTTTATCTTCAGTCCGCACTATCTCCTAATGGTACTATGCGTGACTTCAGAGATGAGGGAATCCCGCTCCCCGATAGGGGGGAGGACAGAAAGTCCAACCTATCAGTAGACCTGATTTTCTTAAGTTAAGTAAGAACAGTCCTTTCTGGTTTCGAAAGGATGGGAGAGAAAAAAGTGAGAATTTAAGTTACTCATGGGTTCTTAAACAGTTGCATATTGTTTAAACCAAATATTTCGAGATTTGATGGTTGACTTAAGATTTTAGGGCGGGGTGTATCACTGACAGGAGTCAGTATTATATCAATGATAAACGACAAAAGAACGCTATAGATAAATAACAAATTAAAAACGACAAGTTAAAAAACTAAGAGCAGTGAAATCAACCTGACAGCCAAATTAAAACCGACATGTAAAAATAAGGAAGCCAGTTTGCCTCTTTGATACATTCCTTAAAATATTTTGCTGAAAGTAAACCGCCTAGTTTTTAACATTTTCCCCCATTAAACAAAAATATTGTTTGCTAAAAATTTCAGGAAAAAAATCTTCAATATGCCCGCCTAATTTTATACGTATTTTTAAAGTAATTCGTCTTGAATTTATTTGAAATCCTCAAAATATAGTCAGAGGGCAAGGATGGAAAGCCTGTTATATACAGCATGTGCCAAAAATTAGGTTTTTTTTTCCTTTTTTTTCCGACGTAGCTCATCGTAAGAGAATGCGTCATATGCTACTAGTAATTGCATAAACAGCACTGAGTTCATGAAACTTGCGCAGTCTTAACAAGATCTTCACTTTTCCATAAATACTACTAGAATGAGGAAGATTTAAGGAAGTAGAATACAGTATATGCACACAGCTTTTATTCAACTATAAACATGATTAACCAGATGGCGTGGTAATCGTGACAATTTTAAGCATCACTGTTATTTGTTGTACAAATGTGCTTTCTATAAAGGGTAATAAAGATAATAACGAGTGATAATTCATTTGTTTTTCTTCTGTGAAGTGACCATCGCTTCTGAATAAGAAGACTTGTTGCAGTATGAAGTATATGCTTTTTTTTTTCTATTTTGTGGGGAAAAAAAAAAAAAACCTACGAATTTTCTCCAAGGTCAAACCGTGAACTTTTTTCTTTTAGTTTAGATGTTCGTTAGCATCTAAAGAAAAATGTGTGGCGAACACAAACTGATAAGTGGTGCATACAGGAAAGTGGTTTCGCTACTATAACAATGCCTCCACTCACTCTGAAAGAATTTCTGGCCAAAAGTGACATTTTTGCGCACCAGCTTACAAACACATTATAGATGCTGGGGATGCAGGGAAAAGTTATTAAACTGGGCTAATAAATATAATGAAAGTTTGGTGTAGGATAAATATAGTTTTCTCTTATTTCTAGACCAGCTAAAACAAACTAAACGGCGTGCCACTGAAATAAAGGTTCATATAGCTGGTCGACTTTTCTGAATAATATAGGGTGGCCCATAAGTCACAAAGGGGTTTAAGATGTGAATAACTTTTTTGATTATTAATTTTATCATTTTCTTTTTTCCACATATTCTAAGGAACATTTGCAAAATTAATCATGAAAAAGTTTACAACCCAACAACGAACCAATATCGTTCAATTTTATTTAAAAAAGCAACCCTCTTAAGGCACATTTTTTTTGGGGAGCGAATAATTTCGAGATCTGCAATTAATTGGACATCACGTTATCCAAGATCTGACAGTTCCAGACTCCTTCCTATGGGGGTTACCTGAAAGAAGAGGTGTATGTGAACAAGCTCCAGACAATCCAACAACTGAAAGAATTACATTTGTGCAGAAATTAGAGTGCTGGTCCCAGAAACATTAGCATATGTCATGGAATATACCGCAAAAGGACACAACTTTGTGGAGCCGAAAATGGAAGTCATTTACGCGATATGGGTTTTCAATAACTAATTAAAAAAATCTCCAGGTTCTGTATTTCATTACGACAAAAAAAAGAATAAAAATAACTAATAAAAAAGTTACTATTTAAACTCCTTCGTGACTTATGGGCCACCCTGTATAAAGGCACACACACTGATTTGTTGGATATGCTAATTTCATGGGCGAACCTGTTGAGTCATATATGGAGTACATAGTCAATCACAGATATACTCTTAAAATGGCTCAATTTGAAAAGCTGATACACTCAAAAAAAAAAAATGGCTGAATCTGAGAAGCTGAACTTCATCCCGCTCAAAAAAAAAAAAAAAGTCTTAATGAGCATGTGCATGTATATCAATATCTTAGAAAAATCCTGGCATTTGATGGATTGGGTTCTTCTAAGATATGTAAGATCTCATGTTCTTAAGGATATGCTGACAAAATTTAATACAGACTGGTGCTTCTTTCAGCATTTTGGTAGGCTAACGCGCCGCATTCTTTTTTACCACACATGCAGAACTTTTAAATGCAAATATTTTCAAGGGTAAACTGTTGATAGTTACCTAATCTAAGACAATTATTCGGTTGCTCAGAACTTTGTTCCTCAATCCTTTTCAGATCAGTATGTGTCAAGATGGCGGCAGCTCAACAACAACAACAACAACAAAAAAAAAAAAAAAAACTCGGTTTCTTAAGGGCTGGTGAGTTGTCTATAGATTTATAATTCGGAGTTGACCTTTATTGGTGTTATTCTTTTAGTTGTTGGTTTTCCTTCTTCCTTTTTTTCCCCCCTTCTAATCTTGCATACAGAGCGAGGTTGGGTAGCCTTTTTAGTGGAATTCTCTCGACATGTCCATACCATTGAATCATTGCCTTCATGGTACGCAAAAAAAGTTGAGTCAGTGATTCGTATGCAACGAGAATCCAAGGAGTACTACACCCAATGATAATAGCAGTGGTAGGGACCGTAAATCTGCAAAATGCAGAGTTTGTATTCCCCGTTCTCGAACAGAATTAGGTAGAGTAGTTCCTTGACCACGTCTTAGTTCCGATTTCTCAACCTTTTGTTTTTGGTGGGGAAGGGTTATAATAGAGTTGCCTGGTATTGCATTATTCAGATCAGTTACTTGCATCCCAAAGGAAAAAGTTTCTTTTTTTACTTAGAAATTCCGACAACCCTATAGCTATATTGTCAGTCGTGTTAGCTTCGTTAAAGCATAAAATAGACTGGATTGGTTGCCTGGTAAACATAAACATCCAGTTTATTGAGATGACCAAAGTATATGTATATAAAAAAATTCTAATAAAATAAAAAAAAACTCTTCGTCATACTCGATTTAGTGAAAATTCATGTGGTGGCTTTTAAAAAAATGGGGCACGAAGTAACGTTTGGCACGTGACATTTGCTTTTAATGTTCTTTTAGCTTTTTTGGCAAGCAACTCGCTTAGATGTTCTAAGGTTACTTGATGACGTCATTATCCCCGTGTTCTTGTTTCATCGTGCAAGCAGATCGTTGTTCCTTACGTAGCCCTATTATTATGTGTTAAATGTTAAATTCAACATACGTTCGCAATCAGCTATTTATGTAAGATGAGTGTGTAAAATGCGGCAACAAATGACTCTCAGGATTTCGCTTTAATAAATATTCTTTTTTAGGATTAATTATAGATCGTAAAGAGAGATTTAAAAAAAAAACCTAAGTTTAATACATAGAACAGTGGTTCTCAAACTGTGGGGCGCGACCCCTAGGGGGCGTGCGAATAGCTTGAAAGGGAGGGAGAGGTATACTTTCCTACAGATAAAAATTAAAATTGCCCTAAATCAGTTTTAAAAACAATAACAAATAAAAATACAGAAAAAAAAACTTTTGATGACACCACGTTTTGATAAACTTTGTTCTTAAAAGCAGGCCCATCTTTAGACTTTGACATTTAAATGTTTGATTATTTTTACAGAGAAAAATTAAATACTTGTTAGTTAAATATTATTTCATTTCAATACATATTTTGATTAATTGCTAGTGTTAAAACTAATTTTTATTGTAGGCCTAATATTGTGATACTTTAATTATTTTGTGTCAAAAACTGCTAAATAGTATGTAGAAAACACAAAATAAACTGAATAAAAGTCAAACTTAGTATGACTTCTATTTTATAAATAAAACCGGGGGAGCGGAGGGGCGCTGACAGTGTTTTCTCTTATCAAGTGGGGCTCAGAGGTAAAACGTTTGAGAACCACTGACATAGAACATTAAGATACTGAATTAAAGCATTACGAATTTTAAATCTCATAAAACTGAACTCTCCTGACAGACTAATTTATAGAATTTTTATAAATTTATAAAATTAATTAGTTTAAATTATAATTTGGCAAAAAATTATAATTAGTTTAAAGGCTATTTTTGAATGACAGTACACTTTTCCTTTTTTTTTTTTTAAAGATATGCATCCGAACAACTTAATATTTTGCTAGTCGATTGTAAGTGGATTATACTGTTTTTATTCCAAATAAAGAATTTCTAGATTTGAAATAAATATATAAATAAATCTCTCATAAATTTCGCTTTTGTACATTCTGTATCAAATGTACTAAATGGACCGACGTAGTGTTATTCCGTGGACGTACCATTGTTCTTGGGTTGGTAAGACCAGGGCTGGGATTTAATCTAGGACGCAAAGACCATTTATAAGTTAATTGAAAACGAATTAGCTGTCTTTTGGTGAATTGTTGAGACAGACAACTTGGTCGGAGCATGCACTTAACAGCTCTCATTTTAAAATTAGCTGCATCCGCCGTAATTTTAAAATAACCTGATAATATGTCTCCAACTTTTTTCAAATAAAATAATAATAATTTTGTTAGAAGTATTTGGAAATATACCATGTTGAAAAATAAAGAATCATATCCAGTATATGAAATATTAAAGAATAAATAATTTAGTTTTGAATTCAAACAAACCGCAAAAGAAGCTTGCATTATTATATTAGCACCCATTTTGTGTTAGTAACTTAGATTTCTTCTCGATAGAGGGCGCTGTGTAAAACCGTCGCTTCTTTGAAACGACTTAGTTCGTGTTTGTATTGTATCAGTTACAATGGGAAATATTAATGAATAATAATAATAAAAAAGTGACCAGCCGAGATAATAGTCGCCCAGGAGACCTAGGCCTTGCATGTATAAAGCAAGTTACTGGGTTATCAGAGGTCATTACGAATGAATTTCAGGAAAGGGGAGTGACAGAAGTGTCCTCTAAGATTTGACAAGAATATCCTGACTATTTGTAGTTAGGTTAGTTTAAAAACGCATAGAAAAGCATAGTGGTTTGACTACTCGGACCGGTTAGTCTACTGCTTTTGACATAAAGTTGGCATGCTGGAAGAAACTGAAGGTGTATTGTCTTTGGTGAGTTCGTTGACATTTCTCCATTCTAAATGCTTTGTCCTTTGGCTGTAGTTAGTGACGCTAATTGCTCGACAACTAGAGCGTGATGATATTGCGTGATTCTGTGTAAACACCGGTAAGTTAGTGCTGCACAGGTAGCCCTGTCAAAGACCAATTGGTTGGTAAATAATCGGGAGCACATCCATGCCCAGTCGAACGCTTTTCAGTTTGATGTAATCCTTTGATAGTGGTGATTACGTGATGAATGGAGTTCAGATTTGTATGTTAGTAAAAGTTCCAATAAGCTAATAAAAATAAATGGCACACATACTCCAATTTATCGGCCATTCCGGGATAATTTTTTTTTATAGAAACTAAAGAAAAGAAAGAAACTTGACTTAGAGTTAGTGATCTTTTCTTTCTTTGATGAGTGGGTAGCAGAAATAGTATCAGTTGAAGGATTTTGGTCCTCGTCATATTCACTTTGTAGTTCTTACGTGTTATTGTTTCTCTTGCTGCTGTTGTTGTTACTTGAAACAATCAGTAGATGTCAAACAGTTGAATGCACTTTCCAAAAATGTTCCCTTTGTATAGGTTTTTTTCTTAATGTTTGCTTATTACACACGAATAAGGACAACATATTTGTTATAAATATGTGTTTATAATTAGTAAAATACATTACCACATATTTTAAATACATTATCAAAATTTATTTTTATAATTTCTTTAATACATATCCGTAACACCATGGTAATTCATGGATGAATGTACTATAATTTTTTATACATTAATATAAAGTCGAGAATAAGTCAGTAATTCATATTTACGGTTTCTAATGAAGTGAACATTCGGGGAAATATTTGTAATTGAAATCACAACAGAACAAAGCAGATTTACAAATTAAACTAGTTATACAATTAAAAGTTATATTTTTCTCTTTTTTTCACATTTTCCATATTCCTTCTTTTTTAGCGTGTTTCTTTAATTTGCGTTCACTCACTAGATAGATGCGCATTTTGAGTAAAGCCAATCTATCAACAGCGAATTATACATTAACAGACTGACCCATAAAGTACCTTCGTCAACGACGAATACGTAATCTGTGAAACCCCCAACAGAATTGTTTTCGAACAGCATGTCCATTAAATCTGACACATAAATAACTAACACTGGCATATACTATTTTACTATATACCAAAACGTTTAAATGTCCGTTAATATCTACAGAAATAAAAGACACTTACAAAGGTCATGTCTATAGAATTTATGGGTGTATTAACTATAAATTCTACTGACATAGTAGCCTATATGCAAACCCATATTTTATTAATAGTTGTTAAATGTTACTTTGTAGTCCGTATTCTTATTAAATTATATTAGGAGCTGGGCTAAACAGGTCAACTTGAGAAGAACATGCGGAGTTAACAGAAGACAAGGAAATAAGGAAATTTTATGGCATTGGAAAATTAGTTTCGAGATGTATATCTTGACCTAAGGAAGTGGATTATATGCTACATATCAAACACTAAGTAAACGGGAAAAACTATTAGGAGCCGTTGCAGCATATTTTTCCTTCTAAGGTTTGACATGTATATTATGCTAATAGAGACCCTTAAGGAGCTTGAAATTTACTCCAAAACAAAGTTACCGGATTGTCTCTAAATGCATGATAGGTTAATAACATTTCGTGTGCAGGAGTCAAGTTAAAAAGAAAAAGAAAGCCGCTAAACCTATAACAAACTTTTTGTTCGTGTGGTTAATGATAAAGAAAAAAACCTGCTGATGTACGTTTCTTGAAGAACTCAAGAGGAAAATAGTATGCTTAGGATGCCGTTCCAAAGAACACAGGTAGAGAAAAGAAAAGAGTATGAAGATAAGAATTTGATTCGGACTGAATCAAAATATGAATGTTGACTGAATAGTTGCTGGTGTTTATACAGGTTTAGAAGATAGAGATTAATGGTGGATACTCTGGCACAAAACGACAATGAAAATATCTGTGGGAAAGATATAAATGATTGGAATGAAGCTATGAGAGAGGAACCGGGTCATTTTTTAAGTGAACCCCTTCCCCATCTGGTTAGCATCAAGCATTTTTAGAGAAGTTTTGATTCACCATCTCAAATATCTCTATTCAAAAGATTGAATTTTTTTATACATTTATAGAGATGGCAGGTATTGTCTCGAGTTGAAAAGTTTTTAGGAAGCTTAGGAGGCTGGATATCACGTGTTTGTGTCAAAAAAGGTCAGATGTGTAAGTGGAAAGAGAAATATAATAATATCGGGTATGGAAATTGAAGTGAGCTATTTCTTACGAGAAATAAGAAACACTGAATTTTGATAGCATTAAATTCATTAGATTGCCCTCGCCCTGCTGGAAAATATCAAGAAGATCGGCTGTCAGGGTATTGCTTATGGACAAGCTTGGAATGTTTAAGCATCCCAAGGGAATAGTTATGTACATTCTTTGGCAAAGGGAGCATCGGTAGTAAAACCATCACCTTTCACAAAACCTTGTAGTGTTATTTAAAAAACTTCGCAGTGCTTAAATGATCCAGGTATCGAAATATTTGATAACCAGTTTCTGAAATACAGATCTCCTTGCCATTAAGGTGAAAACAATCCTAACGAACATCAACGCTAAAACACAACTCAGTCTTATTTCTAGTGAAAAAATCTCACTTCACTTCTCCTTATCTTTGATAATACTATGATCTCAAGTAAAGATCAGATTTTTCTACTTGCATGAATCCCAAATCCATCCCACCCTAAAATATTGTTCTCTTATGAGTAAATAATTATCATTGTTACTGGAAATTAATCTCCTCATATATCCATGCAGTATACAATTCATCCAACAGTCACATTTGTTGGAATATACACAAATATACACCAGCAGATGAATTTATGATTATTTCTATTTTGTGTATATTCCAATAAACTATTAGGAACGCAACTTTGTCTTTGACCTCGATTACGCAATATACTCATTCTTGCTGGGCAAAAGAGCTTGATTACAAAAGTAAATATCATCTGCTGAGCTGATACACATAGAAAGTCATAAAGTTTAGTCATTTCTCTTCGAAATATAATACTGCTTATGAATCTATTTAATAAGTTTAAAGTTACGGTTCAAGCCTATAGGTACGGTTTTTCATTGTACATGATTCATTCACAATCATCCCGCCGTGGCATGGATGATTGTGGAAATACTAATGGTGGTAGGCGGTAGATGGCGTTAGTGTTGTTGCGGTTAGTTGTAGTTAGTGGAATGAGTGGTGGAGATGGAGTTCTAGAGTATGTACCCACTCTCGATGAGTCTTTGGACTTCCTGGAGGTGTCAAATAACAATAACAATAATAAAAAGTATTGAATAGTAAAGTATGAGTATTTAAAGCTGCTCAGATCCTTTGTACAACCATCATTCTTTTTTTTTTTTCTTTATAGCGTTATAGCATTAAAATTTTATTTTCTTTAAAAGATTTATTCACATGAAACCTAGAAAAGCAGCACTTGGCGACTTCACTCATTCATTCTACTATCAATGGATTCCTTGACACCAAACTTTTGATTCAAACAGGTTGATTCAAGTTTCCTACTGTTGTCATCTGTTAAATCCTTTGTTGAAAACAAACGACCAAATATAAACTGAAACCAGACTTGACTTTCTTCTGGATCTCATTCCCCGAAGCACTGTAATAGAACATCCAGACTAGTTGTCATTTTCGGTTTGAGGATCTCCTGGCAATTCTGTTGTATTAGGCCAAAAACGGAATACTCTGAGAATCCCAACTCCTACGTCAAGAACTCAATGCCTCAAATGTGACTGACACAGCTTTTTTCCTAGTTGCATAAGTGCAAGAGCTATTTTTTTTTTCCCGTAGATGTTTCTTATAGTGAATTGCAAATATTATTATTATAAGCAATGGAAACATTTTTAACTGTTAAACTAAAGGAAACAATCTGAATTGGCGGTTTTTGATGTTCTGGAGTTACATTTTTGTGAAGTAAACTATATCACAAAGATATGAATAATCTACCATGATCATCGTTTGTATTGCTTGTGTTTTGTTCGTTCGTTTCTTTTGGTGTAACACAGTCGAATTCAAGGAGTACATTACTGTTGTCGTTAAAACGGAGACAGAGTGCTATGCTCTTTTTTTTTTTTTTTTTTTAGTTCTAAAATTATATGAGAGCCTCCGTAGGCTCATTTGAATAATTCGAATCCCGTCTAGGACTAAAGAACAACCTGTTTTCAGAATTTTTCATCTGAAGGTGTCTCAGATGGAAATACAAAGGTACAAGGGTTTCCTCAAAAAAAAATAAAATTTGGGTTTTTCATCCAGAAAAACGGGTGAACCCACCAGAAGAACACATGCAATATACAATTATGGGAGATAATGGCTCAATTCGTCACTCAACATTACTATTTAGTGCATGACATACCCATGGAGTCCAAGGACTTATCGCGAAAGTCATTCTACCCTACACAACATTTACACAATCTGTGGACTCTATTAGCCAATCCACCACCACCAAAAACAATATATGTTTTCATGTGTTAAGCGCGCGTGTTCCCTGGCTGATTTGCCTGTCTGCAATTTCGGGGAGGAAAGACATGAGAAATGACATCGAAATGTTTGTTTAGTCTGAGCATAGAATCCAACATATAAAAAAATAAATAAATAAATATTTTGTTGACTTGAATTTAAAAGAGAGAGAGAGAGAGAGAGAGAGAGAGAGAGAGAGAGAAGACAGTTATGTTTCTCTCTTTCAAGGAAAAAAAAATATACAAAACACAATTGTTTTGTCTTTTTTTCTCCCTCTTTTAAATTCAAGTTAACATTTTTTTAAAATTATTTTATTTACTTATTATTTTTAGAAGTGTGAACATCGCTCATATTCGTAGGCTTTCTAGTTCTAGTCCATTTATCTCAAGAAAGTAGAAAAAAAAGGTTAGAAATTTTTGATACATTTGATCTGATGAATTTTTTTATTTTTAAAGGGACATTTTTAGTCCATCAAGAGAAACGTTAAACGTCTCTTTAACAGAGACTCGAGAAATGTAAAGTTAAAGGCGAAGTCGAGTTTAAATGCTAATTTGTTAGGCGTTCCGGAATGCGCTTCTGGAGCGAGCTCTGCCCACATAAAGTCGTATGTTTTCGTTGCAGGGAATTATACGCGATATGTGTACACATTCAGTATCACTTCAAATAACAACTCAGAACCTCTTCCAACCAGTCTTAATTTACGAATGTTGACACTTGAAAGCAACCATATACGAGTAGCCAGATATACTAATACACCGACTTACTAAATCAATGATGATATGAATCACGTGCTGACGCAGACTTATCGTTTTAACATTATTCTACAAACGGAAAGGAAGACTAGTATGAACTCTGTATCATTTACTGAGTAAGCATTCTAGAAAACAATAAACAGTCGACATGTAATGAAACAGAATATCAGCATCTGTATAATTGCGATCGTGAATTTTATGAGCACCATAAACTATTGTCTTTTTCCTTTTTCTTTTTTTTTAACAACAGAACTCACTTTAAATATTATATACCAATATTTAATACTAATAAGAATTAAGTTGGAAACAATAACTTACCATTGTTTGCTGACACATTTTCTGATAATATTGGAAAATGTGCTTATAAATTACATGTAGCTCATCTAATCAATTTTTTTTTTTATTGTTGTTTTTATGTCAGTCTCAACCACAAAAGGTTGAAAGCCTTAGTACACTAGTATCATGAGCGGACCAAGGATAAGTCAGAAACCTTGCTTTGGAGACCAAACATGGTTTTATGCCGCTTTATATTCCCGTTAAGCAAGTTAGTTTTGTCTTGGAAGCGATTATTTTTTTAATCAAATAATCAATATGTGAATGTTTACAAGATATAGCAGATTTATCCTGGGGGGGGGGGTGAAAAGGTAAAGGAGAAAGGGTCTATTGACAAGTTTCTTAAATAGCCGAAGGTAGTTTTTGAGAAGACAGATAGAATAAGGAGGCCGTTTCAAAGAACAGAGTTAGATGGCATGAAAGAGGAGGAAACGAAGTTGATTCAGTACATTTCAAGCTGAATAATAAATGGATATTGACTGTATTCTTACAGTCTTATAAGAAACATTGCACATGCAGGAGATTCAATACTCACAAAAGAGACATAAAGTAGAAATCGGACGTCTATGAATGCAGTATCCAGGTTTTTTTTTTTTTTTTTTTTTTTTTTTCAACCCACAAATGAATGAGCAATGTTTCAAGGTTGGAGTTTATACGGTGTCAGTAGTTCTACAAGTGCGAAATAATGTCTTGAATAGAAGAGTATACTTGGGTTTTTTTCTTGTTTTTTTTTTTTTTTTTTTCTTGGAGACAGAGGAAGCTATGGCAGAGATGTGTTTGTACCAGAAAAGGCCAAACGTTAAAATCAGTCCAAGAAGATAAATTTCATCATGTTTAAGTATCTAGGTATTATAAAGAGTAAGGAGAAGAAGTGAAGTGAGGTTTTTTCTTTTGAGAACTAAGAAAGTACTGAAACTGGGAATTTTGCTCATATTTCCACAAAACTTGATGGTTGAGGAAAAACTCTCTCCATACGCCACGTAGTAGATTAAATAACAAATATAATAAAAGCAAAATTATATTTTGTTCATTAAATATATTTCATTATACCGAACAAATTATATGAAACAAAAGTTCTTTCTTTTCAGTTTCTATTTTAATTCTAAAATTAAAGTAGAAACGAAAATTATGTAATAAATATAACATCAATAATATTTACGGAAAGTTATCCTGCCTCTGACATATGCGTTTAAAGTGAAGATTTGTATTATTTTTTCTTGAATGAAAAGCGCAGTGCCTTAAATCTAGAGTAGAATATAAATACAAAACATCATATTCAAATTTCGTGCTATAACTGTCTAGAGACAGTTATAGCACGAATAGTCAAGAATAGTCAGAAAACAAGTTTTCTTAGGTCGAATTGAACTCTTCTTGTAAAGTTCTTCGTGTGGATGCATTTTGATTATATATTTTAAACTTTATTATACATTTAAATGTCCAATTTATAGTTAAGCAGCTTTCAAAATTATTACAGGATTGGAAGATATCAACAACAAATACAAAAACTCATCCATCTTGCTCTACAAAATCTTCATTTCGTATATTCCTCTTCGTTTCTTCTTCTCTCTTGTTCTTCTTACTATTTTTGCATTATTTACCTCTTGCCTCTCGATAAAGGCTATAAAAGCTACCCTATTAATAATATGGCGATTGAACGACCTTTGAGCTAGAACAACGCTCAATAGTCTCGCAGCTTCTATGACATAGTGATCAAATGCATTTGGACATAATCTTATTATACATTTAAGGCCGTCAAAGTGTGACAAATTATAACGAATGTGACGAAATTAACCAAAATGATTCCAGTCCAATTTTACACGTATCAATCAATAAACAAACTCTCTGTAGTACATAAGCCAAAAACGACTCCAGGATCAATTTCTGTGATGATGAATGATGTTACTCTACAAACAATGTTATTGCAAAAGATACTTTTTCGTTCATTCACAGTCTTGTATTTTCTTTGTTTCAACTTTTGTTCTGATATCCAGCTTCCTGACTGCCATATTTAGGCGAGTGTTGCAAAATACGTCATCTATTACATTCGTTTTCTCGAAGTATCCCTTTCGTTACAATCGAATCAATTTGTAGAAAAAATACAAAAGGAATAAAACATGTTGGAGTTTGACATAGGAAGAACTCTAATCTGGCCAGGTGATATTCAATTAAATTCGTAATATCTGATATATACTAGAGGCTCTTTAGCCGAAGCAGTGTTATTAGCAATAATTGGCAAAACGATCCGAACTGTTATTATTATTATTATTATTTTATTTATTTTTTTTTACAAAAGTTCGAATATTCAATAGAGTTCTAGTTCATGGAATGAAAAATTATTTTGTCTCGGATGTCATCAAGTTGTGTAACGTGAAAAAGAAAGAAAAAAACCTTGCCACTGCAATGTTTCTTTCTTTCTCTCTCTCTCTCTCTCTCTCTCTCTCTCTCTTTAAGTTAAGAGCTTGATACCGCGATTCGAAATGATAATAATATTTCCTCAAGCTTGATAAAATGTAATGAAGTCTGTTATTTAGATCCGCTGTTAATATTTGTCATTTTTAATTGGATCACGTACAAGTCAAAACTAAACACAGCAAAATTATGTCTACAAAGCCTAATGACAGGAACACCTGTGGCTTCAGTCGTCGTGATAATGATTACTGTCACTGTATGTTACTGCAAATGGAAAGCGGTTTCTCTCTCTGTCTCTCGTTCTCCTCTTTATCTGTTAAGGTCCGATCGCAAAAGTGGGTCTTTACATGTAAGCCAACTCTTGTTTCAAATACAGCGAAAACTCAGCAGGGGAAAAAAATCACTTGTTATTTCTCATGTTTGTCTATCCAAAGAACATAATAATTCTTCTTACTTCTGCAGAGATGCTGCCGTACAAATGGAAATTACTTACGCAGATGTAAGAGTGCTGAACAGCCGTCCATAACGGAACAGATAATAGTGGACGGAATCCATCTGACATTCCTCAGAAGACCTAAAACAAACGCCAGCTATACCTGCGAATCCTAAGTGCAGATGTTCCAGCCCGTATGAGAGATCTTAGGAATGGGATTGAAAAGGAAATTTTTACAATTTTTGTTCGGAATATATAACGATGTTAAGAGAACATGGTGAGGCTGTCGATACATTTTTTTTTCTTTCTAAGAAGTCATTTTCACATCATCGTTAGATTAGATCCTCATTTGCCGCTTAATTGTCACCAGAAAGAATTCGTCATTCCCAACCAAAAAATAAAATAAAATAAACACATAAAATACGATAACAATATCTGCTTGAAGAAGCGATCATTTTTATTACTTACAACAAAGTGGTTAATTTTCTGAAAGAGAAGCTACTTGATAAGTGGAAAGTTCTTCCGCATCTTTTTCTGAGTCTTTTGTTATTAAATTTTGTTGTTGCTGTTGGAGGGCAGCGAGCAGGCTAATTCCGTTGATGCCTCCCCGATGGTATCCATTCTTAATGACTGAAAGAAAGAATCAAGTAGCTATTGACTTATTTGAACTGCAAATACTACGCAATGTGTGGGAAGAAATCACCATTACAACATCTGCAGAAACCAACGGTGTTCAGGATGCTTACTTGTAAATTTACTTTGAATGTTGTTGTTGTTGTTAACGATGCCCGTTTTATTTATAAATCTTCCACTTCCTGGTTTTATAATAATGCTTAAAGGTGTAAAAATCTTAGTTGTAATAACCCTGAATATCAAATTCTGAAATGATATATCTGTAATCATGCAGAAAATATACATTTTAATCGGGTTGCATATCAAATTTTTGTAAACAAACAAATATGTTTGTTTGTTTACAAAATTTTTGTTTGTGATTCGATATTTGGGATTTATTATCTCAGTAGTTCTGTAATGCTTTCTCAAAGCAACTTTTAATTGGCCCACAGTGTCTAATAGAAGTCCCGGACTTTTCGGTAAGACAAGTTTGTTTTTCTCCTTACAGCTGCCACAGGAATCTGCAAAGGATCAAGCAGTCTTACTGTTTTATTCCCTAATCCATTAACTTTATTCGTATGTACTTGGTCCAGAGCTTCCATCGCATCCTCATACAATATATCAGCGTTAGTAGAATGATGACGTTACCTCCAAGCTTAGATCTAACTCCGTAGGCACTAATAAGTCGTTCTACTAGGCGTACACAGCTATGACTACAATCTGATTGTAGCAGAAATTTTGAACTTTTATGGAATCTTTTGGAAGATGGCGCTTCTTATTGATGGGCCTCCATAATCGGGAGATACCCGTGTTATGTGTGTGTGTGTGGGGGGGGGGGGGGGTTGTTTACAGAGCTTTTGTGTGAGACCGAGTAGAAATATGTGGATGCATCGTTAGCTCTGGATTACACAAGGTCAAAAGCTTCTTCGAGAGTGTGGCTAATAGGCATTTAGACTAGTGAGTGGAACACTTTTTAAAAGTTTTTTTTTTTTTGTTATTTTACTTGAAAAAGTAAACAAGACAACACTTTTTTTTTATAGTTCCGCTGCACATTTTCTTCTTGATGATCGTAAACCGGCTTATTTGGAGGGGGGGGGGAGAGAATAAAACTATTCTATTGTACTCTCAACAAAGATGTTATACTTTTCTTCGTACTTCCGCTTCATTCTTGGAGAAGTTTATTTCTCTATGCTCGGAAGCAGAGAAACATGGCTTTCGTAAATATCAACTCTTGACATTATTTGAAAATATCTAAACTCCATTTACTGTTTCTTTTTTTTTTTTTTCTTTATATCGTGATCCCAAATATGAAAGCGTTCGAGAGTGTGGCTAATAGGCATTTAGACTAGTGAGTGGAGCACTTTTTAAAAACTTTGTTGTTTTACTTGGAGAAGTAAACAAGACAGCACTTTTTTTTATAGCTCCGCTGCACATTTTCTTCGATAACTTGTAGTATATATATATATAAACAGAAACTAGTCGTGTTTTTTTGTTTTACTTAAACCTAACTCTCGGTTTAAGTCATTCAACTCATTTTCCAATATGTATTTCAACCGAGTCAATGAATCGTCATATATATATATAAACTGGTGTCGAGGATTGCTGAATCTTTGAGATGAAAGGAAGACAGACTGTAATTAAGTCGGTATCGAATCGACAATGTCCTTTGTTTGGAAAATATCTGAATTCAAATCCTGTCTAAGACACGACGGATTTTTACAAGAGTTTTACAATAGTATGTGAGTTAATCAGTCTCGTATGGAGATGGATGTTTATATTTTTATTCGTAAAACAGCACTCTTTTAGAAAAAAAAAAAATTAAGAGATATAATTTGCTCGTCAACAACAACGGTGAAAGGAGAGATTTGTTGATTTTGGAAGTCTGCAGATTGGATATGTTTTTAGGAAATATTCATACATAAGAAGAGAGGGCATTCCAAAGGACAGCAATAGAGAGAACGAACAAAATAAAATAAAAAAACAATATATGTAGAAGACAGTAATGAAATTCTAGTTCTGAGAAATAGTGACCATGGAAATATCCATAAAATAAGCAGAAAATTAATCGAAGTGCCCTCTCTCTCTCTCTCTCTCTCTCTCTCTCTCATGACAATTACTGTTTTATTCCGTAATCTATTAACTTTATACGTAACTTTATCTCGCCTACAAAAGATTGGAAACATGTATTAATATGGATAGATTAAAAGTAGAAACCAGATCTTTGCTTTGTAGATCAAATATGGCTTTTTTTTCTTTTCTTTTATTCTCCTTCAGGTCTCTAATAAGCAAAGAAGTGATCCCACACAAGGAGAGGAAATTCACCTATTTGTTTGAACTTAAAAAAAAAAAAATCGAATAAGAACTATCCACATTGTCAGAACAGTATTCTATGATTTTGTAAATTTGTGTAGAATGAGGAGTGTTTCAGAGAGTAAAGTTACGTCTGCAGCACAAATGAAAAATCGAGGGTCATGAATGCTGAGGAGACGAATCATGAGTTCATAAATGAGACAGAATATGGAAAGTTGAAGGATAAAACCCATTTGTTTAGAAATTTTGATTATTACCGAAGGTAAGAGTGGAAAGAAAATACATACTGTACATCACAGCAAATGTCTCACAAAATTCTATGCTAATGAAATCAAGTAGACAAGCTTGGAGATCACTGCGGAAGCAGCAACAGTGCTATCTGGCGGTCAATCCCGTTTTTTTTTTCTTTTTTTTTCAGTCATGGAATTATAATATCGATAACTTGTCGTTTGTGCTGCGAGCTTGAGCCACACGTGCTACTCATTGCCTCTTAATAATACACTTTAGTGTAGGGTGTATATCGATTCCACTCGTGACAGAAAACGGCTCACATTCAATATAACAATATGAATTTATGTGAATAGTATATTTTTCTTTTAATCTTTGGGTGTCATGCGTGTAATTTTTCACTTCACTATATTTTTAATCCGATTAAATTTTCGTATTAATAATAGCTTTGCGAATTTTAATACTCTAAATAATCATAGTACTAAATTAAAATAAACCAGAAATATCGGAATTCCAATTATCTTCCAAATCAATATTATTTATCGGATAATCTCATGATTATGATAGTTATCTTAGAGTATAGCGATGCTTTTTAAGGGATCTAAATGGCTGCATTGAGAAAGCAAATATTCTGAAAATTATAACATTAAAGTGTACGGAATTGCTTCATCTTTGCGTTAACTCAGCATCACAAGTACCTAAAGCGCACTCTCCAATGTATTTTCGCCTTTCCGACGCCTTTTATTCCCAATGGGAATAAGTGGACCTCTTTTAGTCCCTCACTAAATAACTTTTTAAAACTGGTGGATAGCCAACAGGTGAGCTTTTTTGGCTATTGACGATTTCATGACTTTGAGGCGAGATCACAGCAGATGCTACCAGTTCCTATTCTTAACATTAACTAGTATAATCTTTTCTGAAAGAAAAGATTATACTAGTTAGTTACTTATTCTACTTTATACTTATACTAGTTAGTTACTTATTCTACTTTCGCATGTTATTACTGCTAAGAAAAACCAAGGAGTCGGAAAGAACTATTTTGGTGGGTGAAATAATAATAATTTTTTTTAAAATAATAATTATTATTTTATTAATCTCTCAAATATTTGCATATACTGTATACAATTATCATCTTGAGTAACATTCTTCAGTAACTTTGTATATAATAATAATAATAATAATAATAACAAATAACAATAACAAGACGTGGCAATGGCTACAATATGGATACTTTAAAAAAGAAACAGAAGGATTTATTCTAGCAGCTCAAGAGCAGGCGTCACAAACTAATGCAATGAAAGCAAAAATTTTGAACATCAATAATAACAGCAAATGAAGATTATACGATCAGAAAGATGAGACTGTAGAATAACTAATCAGTGCCTGCAGTAAAATAGCTCAAACTGACTATAAATACCACCATGATCAAGAAGCCAAAATAATTCATTGACATGTATGCAAAAAATATGGCTTTCTGATAATTGATGGCAACATAAAATAGAGACTGTATTGGAAAACGAAACAGCAAAAATTCTCTGGGACTTTCGAATACAAACTGATCGGCATTTGGAAAACAATAGACCTGACATCACAATTATCGAACATCGACAGCTTTGGACTATCGATATCGCAGTAATAACACTATTAACAACAAGAACTGGAAAAAATGACTAAATATCGAGATCTGGAAATCGAAGTTTGGCGACTGTGGCTTAAACACACTAAAGTCATTCCAATAGTTATCGGTGCATTTGGTGCAACTTCAAAAAAGCTATCCAACTATTTACAGCAATTAAATATCAATGAATTGACCCCATATGACCTACAAAAAACAGCATTACTTGGAATAGTCCATATTTTACGACGCTACTTGACAGACTATTCTTAGATTCTTGGGTAGAATCTGAATTGCTCTGTATCACAAGTCAAATTGTTGTTTAAATAATATCTTGTTTTTGACTGTGTATCAATTATGTGAATAAATAAATAAATAATAATAATACGCCACTAGTTTCGTTCCTGTTTTAAGTAGTGCGTAATTAAGAAAAAGTACAATCAAACCCTCCTGATGTATTAATTACATAGTAATGAATATATGCATAAATAATATCAGCAATTTCACATATCGAAAGTATCAAACAGAATTCTCTCTATATATGACCGTACTTAGTCTGATGACCTCTACACGGCGTGTTCAAAGAACGTCATAAAATCGTGAAGAGGTGGAGTAACATGAATACGTGGATGAATACGCGGTCGTCGTGCTGAAGCTGGCATATTCGTTGTACAAGAACGATTACGCTACTACCTACTAGCCTGCCACATTTTAATATCTCAACAAACTTGAACTATAACTGGATTTTTTTATTTTATTTTTTTGTTAATATAACTCACGCGAACTACACTTCCGGGTTGATTAGCTGTTCTTCAAGCTCTCCAATTATTCTGTTATGCAAGACCGCCCAGTCCGTCTATTATGAAGTCTTTGGTATTATGTGTGTGACTGCAAAGCTTTTAACAACCTTTCTCTCACTAATATGCCATTTAGTTTCATAAGTTACACACGTACTTTGTATTCATGTTCTTCATTTCTTAAGGTAGTTGCAGATTTTCAAATAGTGCCAAGATGCTCACTTTATATTCTTTCTCTTTTTTTTTCCCCCGATGGAATAGGAAAAAAAAACACACACAATAAGAAATATTCTTTAAAATGGAAAGTTCGTTGTTGCTCTTGGGTTTTTGTTGCACTGAAACAAAAAATTCATCCAGCTTTGAGGGAAAAGGATTTTGTCTTAATAACTGTGCTCAAATGTGTACATTCATATGTACATTGTATATATTATACGCTGGTAAATTCATTCATTTTTTTTTTCGTTTGTATTTAAGGAAGATTGGAGAAATATATACAATTTTCCTCAGAGTAAGAGGTAACCTGATCATCACTTTTTTCTCCCTTATTCTTTCACCGATCATGGATTAGCGCTTCTCTTTCCAACCAACATGCCGTGAATTTGAATCCCACTATGGCGAGGATGTGTGCGAAAGTCTTGAAATGGTAATAAGACCGTTCGTGAGACCATCGCCTGCTTTTTGGATTCCTGAAGTAGCTTGCAAAGATTCCATTTTCTAACTTTACCTACTCATAGTACTAATACCATATAATACGTTTTTAAACTCTTACAGCGTCAGCGGTATTAAAATAGCAAAAATCCACTTTTAAGATATTTGGGATTTTTGTATATGCCAGGTATTTGCATTATATCGGTAATTTATGGTAAAATATCCTGTTCTTTGTGTACTCCAAATAACAGGAGCAACTCAGTTAATCTCTATACACAGATTCCTGTTTAAACAGCCTTTAATTCACGTTAAGTATTTTGGATGCTCAGATCCCCCCCCCCCCCCCGCACACACCCAGATGTTTCTTTTGCTTTCACCATTAATTAAAAAAACTCGTATTTTTTTCGACGGAACTTCTTGAAAAATACCTTTAAAAAACTTTCCTAATATATGTTTGGGGATTATTTGTATTACTATTCCAAAGTTCAGAGAGATCACAGAAACATTGGTAGACTTCAAGAAGATATATATATATATTGTAAAAAGTTTTTTACCTTGGGGATAATATATATTAAGGATACCAAGTAATTTTATAAACTTGGTTTTTTTACTCCTTCTCCAAGTAAGCAAAACAGTTAAGTTTGCGCCTGAAATGTGGTTCAAGTCTAAAGGTAGTGCAACATCAGGGCAACTCGTTGTAAAGGTGGATAAAGCTCTGATCACTATTCTTAGTATTTCTCATAATGTAAAACACATCCCACTAAGAGATGTATATATATATATATATATATATATATATATATATATATATATACTGTTATACATTATGGGTGAAGGGGTCACTACTCAGACCGGTTTCAACCTTTTTTGAATGTAAAAGTGAAAGGGTTCTAAAAATAAGACGATCCAGAAAGATCGCCCAACTCTGCGTTGTTCCACTCAATGACAGGCTCACCCTGTCACCGAGAAGAACTTCTCAGTATTGGCGCTATCCAGTGGCAGGCTCACCCCACCACCAAGCAGAGCCATAATCTCAACAGTGGCTCCACTCAGAGACAGGCAAAAAACTATCCCAAGCAGAGCCTCATGGAGCCGCCCGCCGGTTTCAACCTTTTCTTGAGATTTCCTTAGCGAGTAGCTAGACCCTGAAATACCGAGGTTTGACAATTGACATCTATGTCTTTAGGGGTGAAGCAAGATGCTTTTCATATTCCCCGCTATCTGTTGTGGTTACAGTGAAGGTAAAATTTATGAGCAGATTGCTCGTCCTGAATGGGCATGGAGATTATGCATCACTTAAGGAGGCTAATATAGTTTTTGGTCTTCTATATTTGAATATGTCCGTTGGATCGTATGCTGCAGCTTGCTGAACCAAATCGTTGGGGTGTGTGGATGTCTTTAGGAAAAACTTGGTTGCTAAGGATCGTAGAAAAGAGAAAATATAGGGAATATTTGTATTTCTATGAAGTTGATTGTTTCTAACATACCACGGGGCGTTCAGAATCATTCCCAAGCACTTGTTGTTCTGCACTCGTTGTATCTTGATAATGTTAGTATTAGAGGTGTGGCTCCAGGCTGGAGAGGCATAGGTGATTATAGGACGAATCGTCATCTGGTATAGTTGCAATTTGATTCTGTTGCTGAGCTTGCTATTTCTATTAATTAGCGGATAGATCTGAGCTATGGCTTTAGATGCATTTGCGCACGCAGACTTGGTGTGTTGATTGAAAGATAGCTTTTTGTCGAGAATTACACCAGGTAATTTGTTTCTGTCTGCCAGGGAATTTTAGTATTGAATAGTAACACATCTCCTGCAGGAGACATTGGCCTTTTTCAGAAAAGAATGGCTGAGCTTTTCTGGGGGGGATTGACTTCCAATCTCCACTTGGAGAACCAACCCTCCAGCTTTAGAAGGTTTTCTTGAATCTTTCTGGTAATGAAATGGGGTCTGAGAGATCTGGTTAGTATTGCCGTATCGTCCGCATACAGGGCCAAAATGGAAGTCATCGGATTGTGCGGGATGTCTGAAATGTATATAGAGAACAGCAATGGAGCCAGTAGAGATCCCTGCGGCACTCCAGCAAAGATGTGGCGCTGGGAAGATGTAGAACCGTTGATTTTTACTTGCATTGATCTATTCTGAAGATATGAATGGATTAAGTGAACCATTTTTAGTGAGGTACCGGCTGAGATAAGTTTGTGCAGGAGTCCGAAATGTCAGATTTTGTCAAATGATTTGGATAAGTCTAGGAAAACAGCGCCTGTGCACTGGTGCCAGTTGTAGCTGGTGGTGATGTATTCGACAATTCTGTGGATTTGCTGGGTAGTACTATGGTGTTGCCGAAAACCAAACTGTTCTTTAGGGAGGATGTTTAGGTCATTTACTGAGGTTTGGAGTCGTGAGAGGATAACCTTCTCTGCAACCTTACCCAGATTCGAGATGAGACTGATTGGACGATAATTTTGCGGTAGGTGTAAGTCTTTGCCTGGCTTATGTATAGGAACTACGTCAGCCAGTTTCCAGGTGGAAGGAAAATAGTGAAATCTTAAAATTGCATTTATTATACTGGTCAGGTGCACTACTGCTTTTCGGGGCAGAAGTTTAATCATCCGATTAGTAATGCCGTCTGGCCCAGGAGCTTTTTTGTTCTTTAATTTTTTAATAATGTCATATATCTCATATCTCAGCAGGTGATGTTGGTGCAATATGGACAGTGCTGGTGATAGGAAGTTTAAGTGAGTGTCTGACCTTGCTGTGAATCTTATATATCTGGTCAAAGTCAAAGTTTCCATACGAAGGCCTGCATTGCTCCTCTAAGTATACCGAGGTTTATAGTCCTTATAAGGACTGGCTTAAAGGGGCGAAGCAAGATTGCTTTTCATCTTCCCCCGTTATCTGTAGAGGACAGTGTATGGATAAGGTGTTATTGAGCTATTAAAGATCTGATCATGGCAGGAGGGTAACAGCAATAGCCGAGCCTCAGTTAGAACTTCATTGGCTACAGCATTGCCATCCATTACCCTCCAAGGGTATTGGATTGAATGAATCAATCACCGCATCTCACGGTCGATTGATTCATCTAATCTCATACAGAGCCTTATCAATTTTACCTATACTAGTTGCTACAAGGTGCTTTTACTTTGAATAAAAAACTCTGGATGAGAAATAGACGTGAAAAGTTTTTTACCTTGGGGATAATATATATTAAGGATACCAAGTAATTTTATAAACTTGGTTTTTTTACTCCTTCTCCCAAGTAAGCAAAACAGTTAAGTTTGCGCCTGAACGTAGTTCAAGTCTAAAGGTAGTGCAACACCAGGACAACTCGTTGTAAAGATGGTAAAGCTCTGATCACTATTCTTAGTATTTCCCATAATGTAAAACACATCTCACTAGAAGATGTATACTGTTATACATTATGGGTGTTTGTGTGTGTGGGGGGGGAATCACTACCCAGTTCGGTTTCAACCTTTTTTGAGGTCTCCTCAGTGAGTAGCTAGACCCTGAAATACCAAGGTTTTTAGTAATACAGAGCCTTATCAACTTTACCTATACAAGTTGCTACAAGGTGCTTTTACTTTGAATAAGAAAAATTTCAGGGTCTAGCTAATCACTGAGGATACCTCAAAAAAAGTTGAAGCCGGTCTGGGTAGTGACCCCCCCCCCACCACCACCCATAATGTATTACAGTATACATCTCTTAATAAACCAAGGTTATATATATATATATATATATATATATATATATATACACAGGACGTAAGTCGGTCGGACGTAAATCGATACACTAAATCAACAGAGTTATAGGGGGTTATACTCTAATTTTAATTTTTAAACCTTATAAAACTGTACAGTGCGTTACTGCCACTATAAAAAAGGAGAATAATCACCCAAATCTTCCTCAACAATCACATCTTCATTACCTTCCCTTTGTGAAGGACCAGGCTGCGGCTCATCTGGTTTAAAATTTTTTTTAATGAAAATGTCCAATGTGCTTTGCTTATTCCTCTTCTTTTCATCATAAATTTGTTTACAGCAAGCAAACACATCATGTACTTTCCTTTCTACTAATAAGTAGCGTTCAACATTGAGGTTCATGTCTTCAGCCATTTTGAAAATATCGCTAACTGCAGAGAAGATTTCTGCAAGAACCTTCACTGTGAATTGTTCAACTACCTCTTCTTGTTTCTCTTTTCCTTCTTCTTTTTCTCGTTCCTCCTCTTCTGCAGTACGTTGTTCTTCCAATTCGACCAATTCTTTGTTGGTCAACGCTTCAGGGGCACTTTTTATGAGTTGAGTTATGTCTCCATCATTCACTTCGAGATTCAGATTATTTGCTAGGTCCACTATTTCTTCACTCAGTTTACAAAGGTCTTCATTTTTTCAAAACTTCCAAAATCCAAAATTGAAACACCTTTTCAATGTCTTTTCCCATAAGCCACTTACACATAATAATTTCGACCCAAGCCACAGCAATATTTTTAATAGCATGATAAATATTGAATGCTTTCCAGAATTGCATGAGAGTCTGGTCGTTTCCTTCAGTGGCAGAAATGGCTTGTGAAAAAGTTCTCCGTAGATAATAAGCCTTAAACACTTCAAGAACTCCCTGATCCATCGGTTGTATCAATGAACTGGTGTTTGGAGGGAGAAACATGACTTTGAACTTGGTGAAGATCACCGATATAAGACGGATGACGTGGACCATTATCTAGAATTAATAAAATTTTAAATTCTACATTTTCTTTCGCACAACAACTTTCCATTTCATTCGCAAACAATTTTTGGGTCATCCACGACTTCTTATTGTTCCGATAATGAACTGGAAGAGTATGCTTCCTAATGTTTTTGAAGGCTCGTGGATTCTCAATGTACAATATCATAAATGCTTTCAGTTTATATCCAGGCCACATCGCTCCCTAACAGAATCGCAATACGGTCTTTAAGAGCTTTGGAACCAGGCATAGATTTTAGCGTTTTGTTCATGAATGCCTGCTGGAGCATTTTTTTTTTTCCCCCAAAGAAGGTCTCATCCATTTTAAATATTCCTCCGTAATAATTTTATCCAATTTCTCCACAAACCCCTTGGCAGTCTTCTCATCGGCACTTGCAGATGAGAAGATTTCACATTATGCAGCGCAAAACGCTGCTTGAATCTCATGAACCAACCGGAAGAAGCGTTGAATTCGTAGTGGTAATCGGGCCCTGCTTTCTCCTTCAACATGTTGAAGAGACTTGGTGCCTTAGCAGTTATGGTCATAGTGCTAAGGAGGAATGCTCTTTTGTTTCAGGTTCTCTATCCATGATGCCAGTAGGTTTCCCCATATCACCGATAGGACCTTGTCGTTGCTTCGTCACTATCGTCGATTTAATGGAAGCAGATCCTTTTACAGCCTCTACGATTTTATCCTTATTTTTCAAAATGGTCGTCACTGTAGAATGAGACCATCCGAAGTTATGTGCGATCACAATGACGGGCTTACCAGCTTCGTGTTGCTTTATAACTTGCAACTTCGTTTCAAGATCAGTTGCTCGCCTCTTTTTCTGTAATTCTTCATTAGGTTTTTTGATTGGGCGTGTAGGGGCCATGCTGCACAAAATATCGCGAAATATTTAACGATAAATATACAAATAACCTATTTCTCAAACACAAAATCAACAGAGGAACTGTTGAAGACACGTTCCGACTGCCGAGGGAGGTTGCACTGAATGCATTGTTGCCACTGCGCATGATGCGTTGTTGCTAAATAGAAACCTTTTTACTTTATGTTCGCTTGTGTCTTGTTCGAAAGTAGAGTCGAAAATGTTATTTATCCCCTTATGGGATCACGGATGTATCTTCGAATGGATGTAATTCGAACGGACATAAATCGAGGGATGACTGTATATATATATATATATATATATATATATATATATATATATATATATATATATATATTTTTTTTTTTTTTTTTTTTTTTTTAAATAATAAAAATAATAAAAAAAACATAAATATATAAATTAACAAAATAAATGACAATAATTTTGCAAGGTACCACAGCACCTAAGTCGACTTTATATAAGATATATGCGTGTTTTACATCGATTTTATGTTATCAACCTACCAGTAATATCACTATCTGAAGTCAGACTGACTTCATATCACTGTTTCAAATAATTTTTGTTTTATTATTTTTATTATTATTATTATTTCAATAATGTTATTATCGCTATTACATATTTTAATTATTAATACATAATTGCATTTTGTATTTAAATAATGCCAAACCGCATTGCTATTTACTAAATAAATTTATAACAAACGCCGATCCCGCTTATTGGAGATCTGAAGTGAATTGAAAAAGTTCCATGTTTGATCTCTACAGTAGGGTTTCTGGACTATCTAAAAAAATAAAAAGAAATAAATGATTAAAAAATTCCATTGCCCGCCTACTGCACTGAGCGATGTAATAGGTTTAAAATATTCTTGGGGGGGGGGGGGGGGAAATTACATTTAAAAAAAATTTATTTATTCACGTCTAGTGTCCAAATTAGCATAAAATAGCAGAAATCATACTCTTGGTGAAAAGTTTGGCTTCATTGCAAACAAGTTTAATAGTGAATATTTTTTTAATACCAAAACGTGGAAAGGTTCGATTTTATAAACTTCCGTTGAAAGTGGATATTAAATCCAACATTATTTCAAAAGCCGAATGTTTGTAGAAACTATGAAAGTTTCGTAAGTTGACCTGAGAGCTTACGAGAATACAATCCTCTTCATAAAACTTTCATAGTTTCTACAAACATTCGTCTTTGAAATAATGTTGGATTTAATATCCACTTTGCTTATGTAATTTTACGTTCGTTTCGCGAAACGAAGCCTTTTGGCTCTTTGTTTAGTAATTCTGTCGTTGAGTTCCAGTCGATGATTAGGACTTAATAAAGAAAAGGCATTCGTTTTAAATACATGTTGAAGTAATCTTCGATTGTGTGTGAGAGAGAGAGAGGAGAGAGAGAGAGAGAGAGAGAGAGAGAGAGTGATCATTATGTATGCCACCGGTTGGAAAACTGGGGTTAGGTCAGGGGTTCTTGAATTGCGTGGCATCCTACATAAATGCATAATAAGTTTCCGGCACTGCTTTTATATAAGCCTCCAAGATAATTTAATATCTGTTTATTTAAAAAATATATACATTCGATATAAAAATATACAATTAAAATACAAAATAGTGAATAATACAAAATAATAATAATAATAATAATAATAATAATAATGCAATTGTTTACATTTAATTGTTACGTGTAACATCGAATCTTCTTTTCCCCCGTGCATCGGAAAAAGAAATAAATTCAGGTCCAAGAAATAAAATGAAGATGGAATTGATAAAAAATAATTTTTTTTTTTAAATTTAGCACTCGTCGAAATGGCACGTAGCACCGATTTTGCGAAATGCTTACTTGGGAAGTTTAGGTAATCACTCGACAATCTCCATTTTAACTTTATTTTCGCAATACCATTTGCAAAGTCGTTATTAATTGTTGAAGAGTTGCCATGGAGATTTCTCATTGTTCGAGTCAAGTACTCAATTAGTGTATTAGAAGTTCATCTCAGTCTTAATAGCTTTAAAGAATATTATTCAGGGCTAAAGTTAAATAAATAGAGAAAAAAAGGTTTTGGTAAGAAAAAAAAATGCTGTACCATTGAAAGCAGGAAAACTACCTTACAATGTAGTGGGACGACATCCAACATTATCTTTTTTTTTTTTTCATTTAAGACGGAAAACAAACGGCAGACACTCTTACTAATTAAGATATAAAACAAATTAATACTTAATTTTATTATCCTTACTGTTAGTGTATGTTTTTACAGCCACTTTAATTCATTTAATTGTTTGATGTCTAAAATGGTTTATCTCTATTATGTCAGAGATATGACCATTGATGACAGACGAATATTTTGGTCAAGGAAACGTGTATAACCTCCCTTTCGTTTCATTTTCATATTTTCTTTTTCATTTATATTCGTAAAAAGAGTTAATCGCATTTCTAATGGCGAGTCATCTACAATAAAAACAGATATTCATGTTTCGTAAGCAGATAAACTAGCTCTTTCGTCATGGCAACAATAAGTGTCCATGTTGCAGTTTTGACGTGATAAACAACAGCAGAAAAACAATTACTGGGTCAACGCCACTGTTTACATATTCCCATAAGCAGCAGATTCTTGCTTTTGAAGCAGGTTGTTGCAGAGACAGATGTTTCTCCTGTCCCTATTTCTTGTCGATTAATCTTCTGTTCTTTAGAAATTTATTATTCACTTTCGTGTCTCTTTCTTTCTTTTTTTTTTTTTTTCTTCTTCTTCTTTTGCTTATCTTGGCGATTTTTAGGTCCTTATGAGAGCTTATGCACGAAAGGTGGTTGAGAAGCACTTTCCATCATAGAAATGGTTTAGCAGAAAATAAATTTTCCAAACAAACGTGTTTAGATAGGAAATCAATTGATTTTTTTTTTAATAATCTTCATTTATTTTTATTTCTTATTTTCTCAAGTATAAATTGATTAGTAATATTCAAACATAATACATTTTGATTCACAGAAGCTTCCATTGAATATTGGAATATACGCTGGCCTAATAATTGTTTTTATGCCTTTACAGTTTGTGACGTCACACAACAAGTTGCACACTTGTTGTTGCCATGACACCAGGGAAAGTTGATCACTTGTGAAACTAGATTCTCTGTATTCTATTCCAAATACTCAGTATTTCAACACAAATAATTGTTGAAAATAGAGAATAAAAATATAAAATTAGCAGATTTTATACTCAGTTATGAGAACAATTCCTCTCCTCTTTAATTAAACAAAGGATTAACATACAGTACTTTTAGTAATAGATAACAATAGCAGTAAAGAGAATGCAGTGGTATTAGGTAAACATCAATTTATCATCTTAGTGGCTTTGCGAAGCGCAAAGCCACTAAGCTAACCACGCTAACATGGGAAAGAATCTAATTATAAATAAAATGTTCTTGCTTTTGATTTATCAAAATCTTCCAAAATTTAAATTAGAACCCAATGCATAAGGCCAGCCATGTGAATAACTAAACTTTAGGCTGTTCTGTTGTTGCTAATTGAATGGAGCAACATGAAAACATGCTAATACCGATTTACTTAAATTTCAATTCTATTTATCAAACTACCGGAAGCAGCTGCCATTTAAATATGGCCTCCTTCCGGAAGCTACATGTAAAATTTCAAGAAATACACGTGAATTAATATCAAAATTGTTCTTGAATTTTATAAGACAATAAAATAGCAAGCAACACTTTTGAACCCCCCCCCCCCCAAAAAAAAAACAATTGTGTCTGCATTTTTCGACAAGTAACATAGAAGCTAACTTTATAAGCGATGGCGGTCTTCTACCTCTGCTATCCATTAATGTGATTATCATTCATCAATGCGTCCAACAGCAAATGAATGCACAACTTCCTCTTTCATTGTTGCAACCGACAAATGCATGAAAAGTGAAGACAGATGCCACATCAGGAAATGAAGAAAGATATTTTTGACAGAAAGAAAAGTCTTCAAGTGATGTTCAAATGTCATGAATTAAACAAGAAAAGTACTATGGGAATTAAAAGAAGTTTCTTGATCCTTTCCTTTGTAATCCCTCTACCCCCCCCCCCCCACTCATCCTTCCTCCTTTTAACTTGGGTTTAACACACCTCCGATTCACGTTCACTGACACAGCAGAAAATTGTGACAATAGGCTATTACTGAACACACACACACACAGTTCACTACCGAGATGATTGCTGGCTTTGCGTGTAAAATTTCAGGCTACAGGTCGGTAATTTGCTGAGGCAAAACTTCGCTCAGGACTTTGACGTCATCACAACGTACGAAACGCACGCTATTCTAATGACGCAGTTGCATATCAATGGCCTGAGACAGTACATGACAACGGAGATTCTCACAGCAAGTCAACCTTCTAACGTGAAGAAATCGCTTCTACGTTCTCACTTAGTTTAGTGCTTACATTCTGCATCTGTCTCACTGATCGCATTACCTTCCAGCTTTTGTTTTTTGAAACACTACCCACGATCAGCGATGTGACCTTGAAGTGTACCTCTCGTATACTGCATTTCTTCGCAACACATCGTACGTTACAGTCAAAAAAAAAAAAAAAAAAAGCACAGATAATCCATAGGGACTGAGAACTCAGGAACTGATCCACACTTTAAATTTCGGCTGGGTGTAATCTGAGCTAAATCCAGTACAGTAACGAGGGTATGAAGCGCCTGTGGCAAGTGTCTAACTTGCGCCCCCCAACCCAAAAATGACAAAAATTTTGAAAAATTTAAATGTAACAAGTTAAATTTGATTAAATGCAATATGTTAAATACTTACTGTTAACCCCATCAAAATGAGTTGCAGTGTGTTGCAGAATTTGTGTGTCTAAAGCGGCGTATTGCCGAAATTTAAAAATACAGCATAAAATAATGGACTTTTATATTTATTTATTTATTTTTATTTTTTACATTTTTTTACGTTTTGCGCCCCAAACCTAGTTGCGCCCGTGACGGGCGCCTCTTTCATCACGCCCTCGTTACGGCACTGGCTAAATCATTTAAATCTTTCCAGTGCATCATGTGTGGTGATTGAATGGGTTCTCAAGCCTATTCTACGGAAGGAAAAAAAACGCCCTTACTTTCGTAAAGACCTGCTAACTTTTTTTTTTTTTTTAAATTGAGAAAGTGAGTTACCTAGGATGCCACACAGAGCTCGAATCTAGACTTTTCCAATCTTTCAAACAGTATAGATTTTGATAATGAGATTTCATTTCTGCACAGAACATGGATGAATGCATTTTATATAACTATTTTTACTCTGTGTGTGCGCGCGCGCGCATTCACAATAAAAAATTCTTAAATTTCTTATTGTGAATTGTACAGTAAGTAGTTTTTTTTTACATACCCCCCCCCCATATATGTATTTAAAATTCTATACAAATTTCAGTCACGCCCTTTCGCCATTTTTGAAATCCTATGTCCGATCCCTTGTCCTCTAAATGAAAGAAAACATCTCACTGGTTATGTGAAAGCTGGTTATCACCGCAATATATCAAACAAAACAAAAAAGAAGAAGTAAAACAGGGTAGTTACTGACGCTAAAGCCATCATTCATTCCAAGGGCCCACCCATCATCCATTCGCCCACGCATATATAGGATCCATAAGTAGTCCAATGAGAAGGTCAAATCAAGACAGTAGCGGTTATCTATTAATAGCAGTAAATTTGGCATGTGAAGAGGTCCAAATTGCACAACAAAATGCAAGTCCCAAAACAAACAAAAGTGCTTTCAGTTTACAATATAATATCATATTATTACGATAGGTTATTTCTTGCTTGTCTTAGCTACATCTACGTATGATTTAGCCGGTTTGGTACGGTTATAGCAGAAGTTGTTACATACGCCAAAGAGATAAACAAGCCAGAGAACGCTCGTGATTAACAGATAGGATATAGTTGTATTCCTAAACAACAACAGACCTAGTGACAAGAGGGAAAAGAAATGTGTAGTAAATAGTATTTGCTTATTGTTGTTGAACTGTTGTCCATTGTTAACAGTGGCATGGTCTTAAACCCTTGTCCCTATTTAGAAATCCACCACTGATTAAATAGTAGCAGAAGCATAGCAAAATAACATCAGTGAAAACGACGAAGCATTGTTACAATAAGTTAAGTTGTAATGCTGTTATATTCCAACAATGGATATGATGTCATTTAATCATAACAATAATACGCAAATATAATAGCTTAGGATTCTCTCATTGTTGAAGCAACAAAGAAATGTCAGTTGTCAACGCAGTTTCAAATGAGCCAATAATAGATGTGTTGTACTTATTCTTATCATAAGATGGTACCAAGTGCATGAAATTGACGTATTTTGTCCTATTACATTTTTTTTTTCATTCTCAAAAAGACAGATATTTTCATTCTTAGATCACAATGATATATAATTTTTTGACAAATTATATATCATTACGCTTGCTCTAAAGTAAAATTTTATTCAGCATGCGAGATTCGAATTAATCACTTTGAAAACCTGACATCTGAAAGCTTCGCTTATTTTGTTTCCAATAGTAGAATCTTATCTAAAAATTCTACGTTAGGAGATTGCAATTCCTTCATTCGTAAACCCTTCAAAAATGCAAGTTAGTTATCAAATTTATCATACCAACAACGTTAATCATTAAAAGCAGTTTCGATGAAGATCATATACACCACCAGATGGCGATATTGAGTCAAGTGTGTTGACGATAAGCGTGTTACAGGGTACGTACTCGTCCGGAAATAGAGTTAACGAATTGGCAACTTTACAGCTCGCAAAGTTGTCCTTGCTACCGTTGAAGTGAGCAGTCTGTGTGACATTAGAGCCAACAGGGCTTTCTATCTTTGCCAAGGTAAGAAAAACTTTCAAGGACTACGGCACAAACATTTCGTTCATAGTCAAAAATAGATTGAAAGAGCAAGTAAAATCCCAAACTTGTTTTGCCGTACATTCCGTAAACGTAACGAGTATTCAGACAGTTGCAAAATCAGCTTCCAAAACAAGAACTGGATTAGTTCTACGAGTAGCACCTTACACACTTTTCTTCTACGTCTTCTACAAAACTTGGTTGACGAAAAGGCTCTGGATTGAGTGAAGAAAAAAAAAAGTAAGTGCACGTGGGAGAGAAACGATAAAAACGGATACAGAGAGAGAGAGGGGGGGGGGATTTGCTTGGTGTACACTACCACCCCAAAATAATCTTACCAACGTTAAAGATTTCCTTTCTAATAAATAGTCCCACGTGGCAGATGCGTGCTTTGTCGATGGGGTTTTCGACCGCTAATGTATATAATGACGCATCGCTATTGGCATGGGAGAACTGCATCGGATTTGGAACAGTTTACGTTTAGTGGGTGTTGTGCGAAGTCTCAGAGGTAGCAGGTACTTCGCTCTACTTTGTAGCCAATGGAATACGTTATGATTGGCGTGATTCAAAATATGCTCCGCGTGCATCTTTGTCATCAATGGAATCATTCGTTTGCTATTAAGCGGTTATCATTAGTTGGTCTGCTTTTCTTCGGATAATCTTTAGAGACTTTCTTTTTACATCAAGATGTAAATAAGGCACGCTTGTTAACATGGGAAAGTAGAGTTCGTGTGTTCCGATGCCCTGCCCTTTTAAAGTTCAGTGCAGAGGAATAGCGAAACGTTTGAAGTCATTCCAACTACTTTATCTAATTCAGTAATCAAATCTTTTACTTCCTTTTTTTTCTTCTTTTTTTTGCGTGTGTGTGTGTGTGAACTGAGTTGGGTACGATATTTGGCGATCGCGATCTTTTAGGTTCTTTGAAATCCACCTGCTGGACTTGTACCAAGAACGTTGATTTCCGGCTTGAGAAACCTTCGTTATAACAATGCTACTGTGTCCAGGCAATAACTTTTTTAACATGCGGAAAGGGGACTTTATATAGGGGACTGTTCCTATTCATACTTTTCCAGCACAATTATAATGCAGCATTCGGTTCTTAATATTCTCTTATCGTCCTTTCTAAATAAATACTTTTATTTGATAACCTGGCGGCATGCTTCTAGAAAAGATGCAAATAAACTACGTCAACAAACATAGAGGCAAATAGGCGATTTTTTTTTTTTTTGCAACAGTTCCCCTTTTTTTTGAAGACGAGATTAGGGTGCCAAACAGAAAACACGAGGCTAATTGTCAATGAGAATTAGCCTCATGGAAGAGACAACTTAGCATAGATTTCCTACGAAAGATGTCCAAGAGCCACTCATCATATATTCGTTACTTTTAATAGTTGTGTGTATGTACCGGAATTATAAAACCAATACTTATAGGTCAATAAAGGTCAAAACCGGTCTGGGTAGTTACCCTTCCCATAATTCATCACGTCTGAAAGGATGGGGAGGGGTGCTTTACATTATGGTGACATGAAGTCATCAGCCGCTATATTACAAGTTGTCTACCGTAAAGAAATTTTACGCGCAAACTTTGTTTCTTACACTTGGATAAAGAATTAAACCATGAATAGGATTTTTTGGCATCTTTTAATTTTTAAAATCTATAATTTAAGTGTTTAATGATCTATATATCTCACAACGAACGTAATTAACCTTTCAATGTCTTCCTTGAGTTGTAGAAATTGTAGAAATTATACTTGCCAAGAAATTATATTCTTGTTTTAATCCTCAAGATTAAGCAAACAAATACAAGTAACCCAGTCTTCACGATTAGGCTACTTGTATTTAAATTTCCTTTTGAACGTGCTATGCATTATGGATCACTACGCAGACCAATTTCGTCCTTAGTGAGGTCTCATCAGCGGGAGCTAAACCCGGGAAGATACCAAGGTTGAATCAATACAAAAGTCATATATTTTTCATATATAAGTAGTCAAAGGTGTGTCACCTTATCATTAAAATAATCTCGATCGGAGATCATGTAGAGTTATAGAGATGAAATTTTACTGAATTGTATTCTTCACCCAGTCAAAAAAAAATCCAGTCAAAATGAAATGAATAGATGGCATCATGGTGCAACTGTTTTATGATCTTTGGGGTACAGCTGCAGGAAGCTACAAAGCGTATCCCTTTTGTTTCATAATACATGACACGATCCTCATACAAAATAACTTTCCTCAATGTACGACGAGAAAATTAGTTGGTTTACATTTCATTAAAATTTGGCTCTTTGTTTAATAAAATTGCGTTTGTTGTTATATTTCCATAATGGGGTTGGAGTCTGCTTACTGCATAAAATTAACCAATCCGAAAGGAGGAAGGGACCACTTTTTAATGAATTACATGAGAAATAAGTGATTAACGTATATGAAGGTAATCTCCTACTTTCACTCACCTACAGTAGTATTCATTACATTATTTAAAGTGCCGTCCGCAAATTTCTATGAATGAAACACTCACCATCATGCATTAAAGCGCTTGTGCATGGCCAGAACAACCGGGATGATGCAAAAAAAGACGAATCGGGACACGTTGCAGTCCACGTTGTTTCTCGTGTGCAGCAGGTAAATCAACAAAGCGCCTTCGCTCAAGTGTTCTTGTTGCTATTTTAAGCACTTGAAGTATATTACCTCGCGAGTAGCACAAACGTAGTTTGCTGTGAAATATATTTAAAATTTTTTCATCTGAGACTAATTACTTTCTTAATGCTCCAATTACCCCGAGTTTTTCTTATTTTCTTAGAGAAACCTAAAATTACACCCAGGGTTGGTTAAACAGTTTTTTTTAAATATCTCGCTTCCTGTTTGCTTTCCCCCCCCCCCTTTTTTTTTTTCATATGTAAGACGCATTTTAAGTAATAATCATTGCGGAAGAAAAAGTATGTTCGTAATATTGGCGTCATTTTTATTATTACTTAATTATTGTCTGATAAGTGTTCCGTTTGGTTATTCTAAAAATATTTAATTTTTTTTATCGAAATATATTAAAGGATTAATCATATGTATATAATAATATAAATTTAATTGTTTTTTTTTTATTTTGATCAAAAACAAATCGTACAGATAACAAGCATTCGTAATGATCGTAACGGAAATAATTTAAAAGTAAAAGTGTAGCATATGCGCAAAGTATATTTTTTGAAATCAGTGTGGAAAAACTTGAAGAACGATGTGCTATCTAATGTTGTATATGACAAAAAAAATAATAAAAATAAAATAAAAAAACACCGCTTCAAGTTAGCTCACCCACAGAGGAGAGAAGGATAGGGAAAAAAAAAAAAAGACGCAAAAAGGCACACGGGTGGTCAATGCTCAATAACATTAAGTATTATAATCGTAACCTTTTATATGAAATTTTATACGGAAAAGGCGGGGAGGCCAGCGATGTCTGTTATTCTATAAGTTCTCCTGTTTTGTGGAATGTATATATATATATATATATATATATATATATAGAAAGTATTTTACCTTGGGTATAATAAATGTTAAAGATACCAAGCTATTTTAAACCTGGTTTTTAAACTCCATTTCCCAAGTAAGCAAACAGACAAACAAGTCAAGTTTGCGCCTGCACGTGTTAGAAGTCTAGCTGATCCTCAAAGTAGTGCGAATCAAGGCAATATATATATATATATATATATATAAAGATAAGCCGAAATTTGAAACGTTTTTATGTAATGTTTTGAAACGTCCAACAATGTGTTTGCCTTCATGAGACAATTTGTTAAGCCGATAAGTCGAAATTTGTCACGTTTTTATGTCACGTCTTCATTGTTTTGAAACGTCCAACAATGTGTTTGCCTTCATGAGGGAACAATTTTATCGTTTCAGGATTACAACAATCAAACTCATTGTCGACCATTAGAACAGTACGTGTTAGTATTCATTACTGAAATTAGCATAACGCGCTAAATATTTTATTTTCAGTTCTTAGTTTTTATATCTAGTAAATATTTTATTTTCATTTCGTGATTTTGAATAATTAAAGCGAGGTTCATAAAGAACCGGCCTACCAGCCCGGAACTCGGGGGGTTCGGCGCCGTAGGCGCCAGGGGAGCAGAACCCCCCTAGTATATATATATATATATATATATATATATATGCCGACTTCTTCAGGTGTATAAATTATCACAAACTGGAAAAATTGCAACATAAAACATGGACTTCTCATATAAATAAGTTAGGAATAACAACAGTCAAATTTGAACTGGCTATTTTCCAGTTTTTATGATAATTTGTACACCTCAAGAGGTCGACATTCCGACGAAATTAGTTGTGTTTTAATTAAAGTTTTTATCTTACCTTATCTCGGTGTTCCTAGTAAGTAAAATTATGATTTCAAATGTTTATAAAATAAAATTACAAATAGCAATTTGTAACACGATTATATTATTTTTCTTTTGGCGGACAAAGTTAAAAAGTTAGGCCACTATCAGCATAATCTGGACTTAAGTTGAGACTGCATAATATGCGTCATCCTTCAACCAGTTTGTCTGTCTCTTGCTTTGACAATTATACAGAATATTATCCTGCTAGTGCAATAACGAAACAAGCAGTTCCAAAGAATTGCTTGAGTTCGGGTAATGGAGAAGTGTCCAAAATATCATCGGAGGAGAATACTGCTTCAGTTTTTCAGGATGTAGTAATGGCAGTCAGTCTCCTTAAAGTTACCAACAATCAAACCTGCTAGAATTATTAGCAGAATACACATAATTCTTGAATGCATAGGATCTTCTTCCAACGTTCCACAGCCTTATTTGTACTGGGATTATAGCGTACCTCTAGAATAGTTTAAAAAAAAACTCGAGAATCAGGTCTAACGAAGTCATAGTTGTAATATTCATAAACAGTTTTGATTTATTGCATGACGATGAACAAAAAAAGAAACGATTTGAAACACAACCGAATGATTTTTGTTTCCCTTTCACATAACGCCTACCTTAATAACAAGTTTATGTGGTTTGCTTAGACATTAAACAACCTTTGGAGCAACCTACCTCATGGGAAGTTCATTACCTGCTGTTGCACTAGAGATCATGTGTGACTGACGTTCTGGTGTCATTAAACCAATTAAAATGCTTTCTACGATTTTTTTTTTTTTTTTTTTTTTTTTTTGTCAAGACGTTCCGAGAATAACGTAGATAAAAATGGAAACTGGGAGAAAAACAGGGAGGGGCTAAGTCTTGTTGGACATCTGGAAACTCAAATCACCATCGTATGATAGTTTGCAGATTTATTATGGGCAACTTCCATCAAACAAACCTCATGAAAGTGAAGCGAACTTATATTTCTTAAGTTTACTTGACTTTTAATTGACGCAAGAATTAAAAAGTAAGGGGGGCGGGGGGGGGAGAGTGAAGCGTTAGCGGGACAATGAACGTTTTCCCCTCGCCCTTACAGGTTCATTCCACTTCCAAATTTTCAACAACGCCCGAATTCCTGACCTTACTTCAAATGGTTGTGTTGTATTGCTTGTTCCATCCAAAGAGAAGATTACAAAATACGAAAAATAATTTTAACATTGCAAATCGTTAATTTTTATGCAATGTTAAATGAAGGTGAGTAATGAGGGTTATTATTCTACATCTGTAAAATACTGTCCAGGCACTTACTCCGAAATAAAACAAGTCTGATTTCGATAGATATTTCGAAATTATACATTTCGATTTGCGAATGGAAATCGCGATAACAATTCAATTCTTAAAGCTACGGAAATCAAGGTTCATTGGCTTTTGGAACTTCTCTTGCCTATTTCTGCTTAGTCGGCTGCCGCGATCATTCCGCAGTAAGAACAAAATCTTTTTCGATTAATCCGAAACTTCATTTCACACAAGTTTATGAACACAATCGAAAGCTCCCACGATGGTCAGATGCACATTAACTGGAAATTATTATAATTATTTTTTTAACTATAAATTTAACTATGTGACGCTTTTAGATTAATCTCTTCTATATTGCATTACACATGGATTTGCAGTTAAATGAATAATAAATTAAGTCTTATTATTCTTTTCATACCTTAAGAATAGTCCGTTAGTTGTTAAAGCATGAATATAAATATATATACAGTATATAAATGAAAAAAAAAAAAAAAGGAACAAAATATCCTTAGCCCATCTATTGTGCTAATATTCTATAGGTCTGCAATTTTTCGTAGGTAGGATCACATAAAAAGTAATTTCCTGCAAATTTAGAAAAAAAATTAAAATTAAGTTTATTTCTATATTTTGCTATGAAATATGGGTGGATTCATAATATCTTCCATTTTAATATCCCAGTTATGCCAAACTGAAGCCTGCTGGCATAGATCTATACTTTAATTTCATTATACACCAATCGAGAGTTTAATCGTCATAAGTAAAATTCGCTTATGACGAATTTTACTTTCTCAGATGGGATTTCTATGGCACTGAACAAAGGGTTTCTGACCAGACAAAAACTTTTTTTTAAGTTTGTGTCTGGGTTTTTGGTGGAAATCAATAGTTCGAAAAGTTGTTAGGACAGTGAAACCTAACTACTGTATTAATAAAGAACGAACATACGGACTCTTGGGCAGAGTTCCTGTCTTTTAAGTAACAAACTCAGTTAACTCCGATGCTGGTAAATTTCGAAACTTAAGTTTTTTATATATATATTTGATTATAAAATATGGATGGATCCATAATATCCTGCATTGTAATCTGCCTCATTCCTGTTTTCCTGAAATTATTATCACGTAATAATATTTTCCTGAAATTATTTTATGCAATACTACTGATTTTCAATGCAATTTAAGATGGTGCTTTTTCTTTTTTCTTTCTTTCTTTAGCATTGCGAAGTTTAATCATTTAGATTATTTCTCAAGAATTTAGGGGTGGGGAGTCAAAGGAGTTAAATTTTAGCGAAAACACAAGTTTCTCAGTTTAGAACATCCGCTTCACCGTGTAATACTTGTAAAGCTTGACTTTTATTTAAAGAAATTTAAACAGACGGTCTGAAACGAAGAATTCTCTCTTCTTTATCTCTTGGTTCTTTTCCTAACAGTGTGTAGTTTGGCAGCTGGCGATATTCTGCAATTTCAAGAACGTGCACTCTTGCACGAGGAAATAAAAAAAAATAATAAAAAGATGTGCGTCAGCGACAACACGTGCTGACCTTGAAACTCGTGTCGTCAAGCGGACTGGCGCACAGGTAGGTTTCGAAGAAGATCCCAATAAAGCCGAAGGGAGTACTCACACACACACACACACACGCCAGTGAGCGGTGACACACAGTTCTTGCGTTCAATGTACGGTTCACGACAGAGCGTAAGGACACGAAAGGTGGTGGGGGAAAGGAAGTACAGAAAGAGAGAGAAAGAGAATAGATAGATATGAGCACGTAGATGACGTATCATGCCGATAATATCAGGTCGCAGCAAGGATTTATCCACCTGGGTGTCCTCTTGACGGCATCGGCAGTTATTAATTACAACATGCATTCTTCGTAGGATGTCGTCAGGACTGACGTCGATTTCGTGCCTTAAGAACGAATTCTGATAAACGAATAGTGCAGAATGTAAGCGGGAGATTATTTATTAGAGGAATGATAAGCTTTCTACTCGCATATACGATATGTCTGTACCCCTATACTTTATTTTCAGGGTTAAATTTAAAATATACGCATGCAAGCAGACTATTGAGAAATAGCTCTCTGATAGTGGATGTTATATTTAAAATTGCAAACACGTTTGCCTAAAATATCATCGAAGTGAATTTTAATCATTGAGAATGGATGAGCAATTAGTAGACACTGGTTTTAAGGCAAAAGCAACCTTTTAACAGCCGATTGTCCAAATAACTTAGTTCACATCGGTTGCTATTGTTTTGCTGCTAAATTACTTGGATGGTTAGCGCTTGAAACATCTCCAGTGATAAAAAAAGACACTGCAAATGTCACTGCACCGAATTTATATTCTCTCCCTTTCAACTTTTTTTTTTTAAATTTATAATTTCTGACAAGGAATTATTTTAAGTTTAAGGGAGATGGTAAATCCCGTGTTATTCTACAGCCGGGTAAGAAACTCGGATCGAAATCCTAGAGTTTCATGCCGAAAAAACTATCGGCGAGCCCAAGTGTAAGTAATCACTTGGGTAGTACAACATCAGGGCAACTCGGAGCAAAGGTGGAGCAAGCTCCGTCACTATCCTTTTAGCTTGTTATCGAAGGAATTCTTTTTTTATTTGTATGCTTTTTTTTTCTATTCTAAAATACATGTAAGTACTTTTGTTTACTGAAATTTTTTTTCCACAGGTTTACAGTCTCTATACAGATACACATTAAAGTGATAATGTCAACTGGACCGAACTTTGTCTTACATAATAAGTTAAACAGACAACCACCTATTATCTCATATATTTTTATAGACAGGATTATTCAAAGAAGGGACAATGCGGTGTCGAGGATTTTTCTACATTTAACCGCTACCGTATCGAGGATAAGCTGGTTAACCCTATGCTTCCCAGTGTGACTGGAGATGCGTGTGTTCACGGGGCCGGTTTACCTGTTCAGGGGGACGAAAAACCCGAGTTTCAGGGTAGAAAAATCCCTACCTCCGTATGAGACCGCTAACTCACCTTTCGTCGAAAGAGACCAGATAAAGGTTCCTCAAGTCACTGACGGGAATCGAACCCAGCTCTTTCCGAGCAAAGGGTTTCGTCTATACTGACTGAGCTACGGAGGCTCATAAACTCAGTTTAATTAAGAATAAAATAACAATGTTTTTACCGTTTTATTATAATTTTTATTATATTTATTATGTACCTAATTTTTTTTTCCTACTTCATAGTCTTGACATGATATTACAAATTATGGCAACCAGACAGCTTTAGAATGTTGTTTGGAAGTTTGCTAAATATTACTGTAATGAGACAGTCGGAATTGAAAAAGTTGGTAGTAATTTGATTACATGGGTGTGTAGAAAATGACGCTCAAAGAACAGAGGTCGTTAAGCCTGCAATTCTAACTTTTTTTTTTTTTTTTTTTTGCTGCCCGGTTGCAAGTACCTCATTATCCTTCAGTTTGATGTCTTTTTTTTTTTTTTTTAAATTAATAATTTGGCAGCAGAATAAAATACAGAAATATACACATAAGAACAATACTATTCAGTACGATTTCTTAGAGATGGAGAAATCCAAAAATGTGTTGTTTGCCTAAATTATAATTACCAGCCTTCACTTCATATTTCCAAAGAAATAAACCATGGTATAGAAATTACGACTATTATTCTAGGAATCTGATTATTCATTGTAAATTTGTAAACAAAAGTTTACAAATGGTTGCGTGTTCTCCAGAACCACAATTATTTTCTAATTCTGCACAAAACTAATTTTGTTGGAAGCATTATATAAGATGCTAAAATTGTAGGTTATCTAAACAATTGTTGTATAAATCATATAATCTGAACTGACTGGGAAGAGATCTTTCACTTTACTTAAATGTTTAGTTTTCTTTTTCTAACATTCACTCTTGAAGTTTACGCAACTTTTTTTGTAACTTGCTTTGATCTACTTTTCTAACTTTGCTTCTGGCATCTTGTCTTTACTTCGTTGTGTTCTGTTTGTTTCATTTCCTTCATTCATGAACGGCATCTATTAACTATCAGAGAATACGGTTACCCAAATCGCTTTAGACCGTTAAAGGGACAAGAACCAGATCCGTTATATGAATTACTTTTGAGATCGAGTGATGTTGAGCCTCCACTATTGGATTATTCATCGTTTATTTCAAAAGTCTGTTATGAGTTATTGAAAAGTAATAATGTGTGATAGATTGTGTGCTGTGTCCTTTGTATTTTCGTTTCATCAAAGATGGAGGACTTCCAAGAACAGCGAGCGTACATCAAGTTCCGCTTAAAACTTGGATAAATTGACTTTAGCAATGTTAAAGCTTGCTTCCCAAGAAGAAACAGTGAGCAGATTGGTTTTTGACCAAGGTCAAAAGTTGAATGACTTCTGTTTAGTTCTTGCAGTTCACGGAACTTGTCCACCAAACAAACAAACACGTCCCTATTCCTAAGTTAGCTGCTCAGTGGGAAATCTTCTTTGAATCTCGGCGAAACATTTCTACACGTAACATGCAATGGATTAGGCTCTATTTTCGCCGTGAAGTTTTCTGTGTGAAAAGGGCATCTGCGGATCTTACCACTTCTTCTAGCAGAAGGCTTCACTCCCTGAACCCTATAAGGTACGGGAGTGATGTCACAAGTGAATAACTACTAACTACCCACGAAATGTTATAAACTTATAGTACGTTAGTCCCGTGGACGAGCAAGGGAATCTTTTTATCATTTTTTATAGTCCCAAAACCCTTTTCTGGGAGATCAAGCATGGAAAACTTTTTTCAAGCCACTTCAGGCCTCCAGTAAGCGAGGGCTTCACGGCGAAAATAGAGCCTAATCCATTGCATGTTACATGTAGAAATGTTTCGCCGAGATTCAAAGAAGATTTCCCACTGAGCAGCTAACTTAGGAATAGGGACGTGTTTGTTTGTTTGGTGGACAAGTTCCGTGAACTGCAAGAACTAAACAGAAAAGGGCATCTGCGGATCTTACCACTTCTTCTAGCAGAAGGCTTCACTCCCTGAACCCTATAAGGTACGGGAGTGATGTCACAAGTGAATAACTACTAACTACCCACGAAATGTTATAAACTTATAGTACGTTAGTCCCGTGGGCGAGCAAGGGAATCTTTTTATCATTTTTTATAGTCCCAAAACCCTTTTCTGGGAGATCAAGCATGGAAAACTTTTTTCAAGCCACTTCAGGCCTCCAGTAAGCGAGGAAGTGGTCTCACATCGAATGATGAATTTCTCTCACCTAAAGACAAACATCCATGTCCACTGTTGAATTCAAATCCTCAGCTTCTTGGTTGATGAACAGATATGTTAACCACTCGGCCGGCAAGAGAGAGAGTAGCACTATGATATCACCAATCATTAAAAATTAAATAAATAAATAAAAGTGGACTATACTTCTAGAGTGAAAAACATAGGACCGTGCTAATTTTTTTAAAACTATCAGGAAAGCTGGACTAGGTATCAAGTCATACTCACTATCGGTGCCAGGTTATTTTGAGCCCTAGCAAAGTTTACAAGTGCACCCCTTATTTCATAAACTAAAATGTTTCTAATTGACATTAAACAAAATCAAATTGTCTTTCAGGTTAAATTAATAGGGCTTTTTTATTTTATTTTTTAATTAATTTGAAAATTCTCTGTTATAATTCATTTACAAAAAAAAGTTATAAAATACCGAAATTTTTAAAATGCTAACGTTTTAAAATATTTATCTTAACTGAATTTTAAATAGCGATAAGTTCAAATCATTTAGGTAGGGAACAAAAAAGAACCAAGAGTTAAATAGTAAAATAGTGTGATGTGTGAGGGATAAGGAAAAAGAATTGATATCTAAATCATATACCGCTATTTAATTTTGATATTTTAGTAAAGTATGAATAAAGCATAGCTTAAAGTTTTGCGCCCCTTCATGGCTTAAGCCCTAGGCGGTTGTCTAGTTTGCCTAAATGGTAGCGTCGGCCCTGACTCATACTGGAACTCCTTTGAAGAGAAACGTGGAGTAAGGGAGAGAAATTATGTTATCTTAGAGGGAGGGAGAGAGAATAAAAAATATTTTGTAAGATTGGATTTACTATCTGACTGAAAAGTACATCGTAGCCTAGAAAACGATTCGACTCCATTTTTGAGAGTCCACAGTAAGACGTCAACAAATTGATCTATATTCTACAAACTGGGTTGGATTTAGTTCATAAAGATATGTGCCGCCTGAATACTCACATCATGGATGTTAGTATTCAAGCGGAATTGTAATTGCCACTTATTGCTGACTTATTATTGATTGTTAACCAAACTAGAAATACAGTATTTATTTATTTGGTTTGCTTTTGCTGCATCATGCACGCTGTCTCATCCATGATATTGTATTCATTTCCTTCCCTGAAATTACTGCATGAATTTTATATAACCTTGATCGTCGTCTTCCAGCACTAGTGAACTGTGATCAGACAAGAGAAGTTTTTTTATTTATTTATTATTTTTTAACCACTTATATTTTCTAAACTTTCTACGATCACAAACAAGTGTCGGAGGTCAGTAAACCAACAAAAAGATTTATTGGACGTTGATGAAGCATAGCATTCCAACAAGGTTGGGTAATGTCCTTGGGATTTGAACTCTTCTAGTCCGTTCCGGTTATACACGAAAGACAATTCGCTTGAACAAATATGACTCCTTTAATACGTGTCAAGCTATTTCCATAAGCAAAAAATAACCTGGAAATTCAAAATTGCTGACAATATTTTGTTTGCTTTAAAGAATAGAAGGTCTGGTGTGTGTGTGTGGGGGGGGGGAACTGTACCGTAGTTCATTTTTTTTGGAGAATGTAATCAGATTTTTTTTTTAATTCATTGTTCCAAGCTTTGTATGGAAGTCCAGGAAAATATAGGCTAATCGAGGCTACTTCCAAATTCATATAAATATTGCATAAATTAGAAGTAAAAGAAATAAAAGATCGATACTAATAAACAAAGAATCGGGAAATAAGATAGGCCTATTACATTCTTCAAGGCATGGGCGCTTGAGTCGAATGCCTCAAGTACCTCGAAGTACGAGGAGCTTCAACTGAGGAGCACATCACATTTGAAGGTGAATTAGCTGCTCCCATAGGAACGTAAAAACTATTTTCTCCTAAAAATTTGAGGTTTCATCCGGAAAAACTGAAAACAACCGGCCCGAGAACACACAATTAACCAACAATAGATTGACCTCATATCCTTAGTTGCCTTCTCCGTCATTCAACCCACACCAAAACTTCACATGATGAATATTTCAATTCATCATGTGAAGGCTTTAAAAGGATTCCCGCTGTTCTATACTCTGCTATCGTTAAGTCAGTTGCTACTTGAGTGGGGAGAAGCATGAAAAATACTTCTCTGAGAAGAACATTAGCATGCCCCCTAATTATAATTAGAGGGCATGCTAATGATAATTATCAAAATATTCATTGATCCTTATATAAACTAGGGAACACTGTTAAGTTAAAGAATTTCCTCCATTGTTTCCCCCCCCCCCCCAAATCTGTTCAGAGATGCAAGTCATTCCACTATTGTACTTGACGCCTTTATATGATATGCGTTCAATGTCAAGAATTTTTAATTTAAAATCGAATAGGGGAAAAAAGGGGGTATTTCTTCATCTAACCTTGACACGTGTATGAACAGAGTTCGTTATTATGTCCAGAATATGTAAGAAGAGTGACTGACTGAAGTCTCGTAGACAACCTTTTTACTAGGTTGACATGTGTGAGGGGAAAATAGTTCGTGGATTTAGATAAGATTATTTAGTATCCAGCACACTGCAATAATTCCCATATTTAAGATAATAGTACGACAGAGTGATAATACGTGGTTAAAATAATAACAGCACATAACACATAACAGTTTCCCAAGAATTAGGAATCTGTTTAATAGTTTAGGAGGTGGGAATAGACGACTTCCCCCCCCCCCAACGACATTGCCTATACGTCATTGGGGGGGGCAGTTATTAATGTTATAAATAACATTAATAACTAATGTGTTATTAATGTTATTTAACATCATATAATAAGAAAATTCATACATTTATAATTGGTTTATGAAATACATCGTTATAGACAGACAAGTGCATTTTTAGCATTACGCTACGTCAGTATGATAACCTTATCTGCTTTTTATTTATGAAACATGAAATATATATTGACAAATGATCAAGAAGAAAAAAGGAATCTATTGGCATGTTTTGGGAACAAGTGGAGGTTTCAGTCCTCAGGGAAAACTGTGTGAAGAAGACTGTACCAATGAAATAATGAAGACGAATTTGTTCGGGTACTTTTGGAGCTGGAGAGTAAATGGACATTGATCAGCAGCTGCTCGCGTGGCTTACAGCTTGAGGGGAAAGTGGAAGAATCGTAGCAGCTGTTTCAGCGGAACAGCGCCTATGAAAATACCTATAAAAGGGGGCATCAAGCTGGAATAGAACGTCTATGAGAAAGTAACTGGTGTGTGAATCTGTGAGAGAAGTTTCATTAATTAACCGGATCTCCAGCTTATGGATAGCATCAAATATCTTTTTAGAGTCGTTGTTATACCCCCCCCCCCCAAAAAAAAGTATGAAAAGTAGATAACTTTATATCAGTAGATGATTTAAGGATTCTTGTAATAGTTCAATAAATCAGTGAAAGGCCCAAAGTTCGAGGATACAGATGTCTCGCATCTGTGGCACCCTCCTTTCGGTTAGCCCTGCATGGAGAGAAAACTACGATCATCCACTGATATGCAGCCTGTATGAAAGCCGTAAAAGTTTAACAGGAGAAAATTATTAAAACGTTTCCCTTTTTATGTTAAAATTGAGGTTATCAAAATATCACCGAAATGGGATGTACAAGTGAAATCTATTATTTTTTTCGTAAACGTGATTTAAATAGCTTGTTTTAGTTTTATTTTAAGTTTTTAATAAAAAAAAAATACGAAAGGAAATATGAATTTACTATAGAATTTGTGTAGGTAATATTTTAGTTTGTATAGTTTGCTGGCCCGAGTGGTCAGTGTATCCGCTCTCCAGCCAAAAGGCTGCGGGTTCGAATCCCGCTGTGGGCATGGATGTGTGTGATTGTCTGTGGAAAATACTAGTGGTGGTGGTTGGCGGTAGATAGTTGCTGTCAGTTGGTGGAATGAGTGGTGGAGACAGAGTTGTAGAGCAGGTGCCCTCCCTCGATGAGTTCTTGGACTCCCTGGAAGTGTCTAATAATAATAAGAAGATTTTCTTTATACTCTAAATCGGAAAAGTATGCTTTAAATATAAATAAATAAATTTTTTAAGAAATAATATGCTCTAAGAAAACAGGCAGTAATCATGGTAGCTTCTACAATGTGCAGAAATTTATAAATAGGACACTGCAAATGTAGGACTAAACAGTTATGCCTTCCAAAATAGCCCCGAAATTTCCATAACGAGAATTTTACGACGGTCTTTTCTGTTCATACTGAGTTATTTGGATTCATATAATAAGGATTCTCTCCCCTGTCTCCTCACAAACTCGCACAATAATAAGTTCATAAAAATGGAGTAAAAAGAGTCCAATCTATTGTTGATGTAAAAGAAGAAATTATACTTAAATAATGTGTTAGCGTCTATGGTCCAAAGCATATTATTTTGAATCAGTTGTTAGAAATCACGCGTGAACCTGTGGAAGAGTCATCGATGACCTCTTCAACTTCTCATTTATTTAATACAATGAACAGTTCATTAGATCACAAATGGCGATCTCCGTTTCGTATAATTCTTCTTCACTTTCCAGAGAGAGAGAGAGACAAAGTAGTAACATGACAGTAGCTACAACACTAGCACGCTTCAATCAGCCCGTGAATGAAGCGTGCTAGTTTCCTGACACCCGTATGCCACCGAGTGAACAGCTCCAAGCAGGCCAAGGAAAGAAGACACACTCAGAGAAACCTTAAAAATAAAACAAAAACTGCTTTGGCAGGTCTTCTACACTGCTGATACGCTCTGAGACTGTGGACTCTACAAAGCACAGCTTGCATCTGAGCAACTAGTGAAGATAATTAAAGCTGAATTAAAGAAGAGTGAAGTTCTTGTTCCTGTGAAGAATTATAAGAAGTTGCGCGTACATGGAAGAAACATAATTCGGGTAATACAAACACTATAAAAGAAGACACTGGTAGGTGAGTATGGCGGTAAAATTTCATGTACAAAAATTGGATAATTTGAATTATAATGCCGATAATGAATCGGATCTATTATTCATTGCAATTGATGCTGTTCTGTATTGGATTTGCTTACTTAAAACGAAATAAAATTTGTTTTAGTAGACCATTGGTATCGTTGCATTATGTTCCTATAATACGTAGTAAAGCTGCATATTTGGAAAGACATTTTGTACTTGAATCTACTTGATCCACATGGGAATAATGCAACAGTGGCCTCGAAAAGAAATAAAAAATCATAAACTTTTTTTAAAACTTTTTTACGAATTATCACTCCAGTGATTCAAAACTAGTTAATCTAGCGTCTGGTTCTTATTTCAGTTAATCACTTCACTTATGCAATTCTTCTGTCAAAAATGTAGGTCAGGACAGAGTAAAAAAGCCTCGTACGCTAGAGAGAAATAGTAACAAACACGTGTAGCACGCTATCATGCAAGTCTCACGTTGTCGAACACTGGAGGGAAAAGTAAAATGTAGGAAACTGCTTAGCGATTACACCAACCGCACGGAGGACTCAATTTTCTCATTAAAAATGTTATTACTGGGGTGAGCATTCCAACAGTTTATTACATCCCTTAAAATATTATCAGAAAGGGGGGGGGGATGGATGTTCTTTACTGTCGTTTTAGTACAGAATAAAAGCGAGATAACTAGAACATGACACCAGATGGCGTTCACTAATGAACTGTTCGTTACCATATTATCAGCATCGCGGTCAACAGTAAAATAAGTGTGTGACATATGAATTTATTTTATAATGACCATGAAAACCAAACGAAAGTGTAATTCTGGTTATATAACCATACCTTTTTTAAAGACATAGTTTTTTTTTTTTTTTTTTTCCTGTGTATCTGTTGTTATTTTAACTGTAAGCGTTGAATTAATGTGGATGATCCCACAGCGACTCATAACATTTCAAATACGTGCAAAACCTGGGAGAAAATCGATGCTAAACTAATGTTTGTGAAGAAGGCAACGATGGACGTTCAAACAGGCACCTCGTTTATGTGCGAGAACTCGATCAATAAAACTGTGCGTTAATAGGTAGCATGTGAAAGAGTGCATCAACGCCTTCATATGGTACCCGAGGTAATCCCCCCCCCCCCCTTTCAACATCGTGTTACTAGTAATGGCCACATTTTGAATATCGAAATGACTTTTTGGAAAACCAGACGTCCGAAAAAATAATCTATATACTTTCGGCTGTGTGACAAAATTCCACTTTGATCTCCGTAGTGATTAAGCAAAGCTAACTGGATGTTCTTTACTGTTGGTTACTGAGCAGTAGCCAAAGGGGGACTATAAAAAAATTAGCAAGCAGGCAAGAAGAAAAATGGAATAAAAAGAAACCAGCCTCATATAGTTGCAGCTTTAAAGTCCGTATATTCTGTAGAATAGAACACAAATAAGTAGCTGGCTATATTCTATTATTAGATCGTCATAAGACGTCCATTATAGAACGATATGTAATTATATTTTAAGAGCAATTGCTATTAAAAATAACCATCTCAAATTATTAAAACTAGGGTTACCATACGTCAGCATTTATGCGGACATGTCCGCATTTTGATAATGAAAATATCTGCCAGTGTTGAAAGGTTCTTTTCATTAATACAAGCTCAGTGGACCAAGGAAAGAAATAGACTCACCATAGAATCTGTGAAAGGGCCTGCTATAGTTAAATTTAATTACAGGCATTTTACACGTAAAAATATGTTCGACTATTTGTGTCGAAACAAAGAACTGCTAAAGAAAATTAGGTCTAGTGAAAAATATGCATGGGCTGCAAAGTAATGCATGTAGTGTGATAAGTCTAATTCTTTTTCATGTAGGTCTACTCTTGTTTCATAAGACTTATGATGACACTTAAAATCTCATATTTTTGTGTATTCTAATAAGCGTACTCATCACGTTTAATTAATGAAAAGCTTACAAAGGTGAAGATTTCAAACATATGTATTTATTTTTGTGTTAGATGTTTGTGTCTTAACGAGTTGGTCAGGCGATGGGGTGTCAGCATTTTGGCATTTTAGAATATGGTAACCCTAGTTAAAACCAAACGAGTGACCTTATTGGTTCTATTAAAAAAAATATTGTTGATTTCATTATATGGAAAAGACATTAAAAATCTAAATAACTACCATGAAATAGGACAACTGTCCTAGTATTAAACATATAATATTACTTAAAATAAAGAATGTTAATTTTTTTCCCATGATAATACCATCCACGTAAAGTTGGAAACATAAGGATGGTTAGTACTAAAGGTGATAATAAATTAGGAATCTCTCTTTTTCAAAAATTTCGAGACAGAAATATATTAGCAGAGAAGCCATACATTGAGTGATGAAAACTTCCAGGTATAATAATAATAAAATTGAAGTACGATTCAAATATAAAATTTCCTACACGTGAACGAGAAGTTCTCAAAAACGCTTTACCATTACAACTAAGTTTATTAATTTTTTTACTGCATTTTGAATTTGTGAATGTTATCGTTTTGAAGATCAGAAACCACCTATTAGTAAAGCAGTTATAAATGTACTACGATAACCATATTTGTCCGCATATTTTTCAGCGCTGTCTAATCCTTCACGTCTTTTTGAGGGAGAGAAAGGGAATTTCCTGCATACCATTCTGGAGTTATTTCCTTACAGGAAGTTAGAACGAATTGTCACACATTACAGAAGATTTATTCTTGAAGGATATATGTTATTCTTTATTATCCCTTTAAGCTTACAAGATCTAAATAAATGACTCCAAAATGTAATATTACATACACTAATATATCTGTACAAAGCTATTTTGTTCATTATTACTTATCTCTCAGACTGAAGATAAGTAAGTAATTTTTAGTTTTGTGCGAGTTATGCTGCTCCCCAGATTCTCATTAACGTTGACGGTATTTCTCAAGTTACTACTGAATTTTTCAAAGATTTTTCGACCGCAAAAAAAGGCAGAAAATCTCTTATCTTTTTTTTTAATTATTTATTTCTCTTTAATAGGTGTAAAGGAGGAAAGACGTAAGAGACAGCAAATTAGCTCTCCATTCTCTCCACTAGTTTCATGGGAATTTCTAATGAATAGTTGGTAAAAAAAATATTTTTTGAAAGTGGTGTAATGGTTGTCCTCAGAATCGCAAGTTCCATAACGCAAATTGTAATTCTGTTGGGTATTCGCGATGTTCAAGAATTTACAAAGAATAGTTTCCTTTGGTAAAAGGGAGGCAACGAGTCAGTAAATGTTCATATGCATAAAACATTAACTGATGATGAATGTCACAGCAGAGTGGAGAAAATGGAGCAAAACAGCTACACTGAACCAAATAACATATCAGTATAGTTGTGGAACATGACATTATAGGACTTCAAAATGCTTCGAGCACTCGTTTGTTTGATATAGCAAATAATGACTTTATCTCTGAAGCGACATTGAAACATCTTCCACATTGTACTTCTATTATGTGGAACCTCCAGAATATGGAGAAATTTGCGCGAGTCTATTAATACTTAGTGTGTTGGAGAGTTCTGTGTAGTAGTTAGGGTAGTAGATTATGACATGATTTATTGAAACACGTGTTTTTCTGTATTAGTCAACAAGCGTTCTACGAAATCTACACAGTAATTTCGTAGAACAGACAGATACATTTGTGAGTGATGATTATTGATAGCTATTTCCGGGAAAAACAAAATACTGTGTGTGGCAATTCATGTTCTGAATATGTGGTTCAGAACACGAGGAAATGATCTGCTGCACTTAAATAGTTCACCGGAAAAAAAATTTATCCGGTGAACTAGACTAGAAGTCATATGCTTGTCATTACCCAATCTTCCCGACTTTTACCAACGGCCTCTTTATGAAGGCGGTGTTACTGCACGGTAGCACCACCTTTTGAAAACTATAGTTGGCGTTCATTATAGTTCAGTATATGCTCGATGACTTATAAATTAAAAATAACCACATTAAATTATCATTGTTATTATCAATCCTCCGTAGTATGAAGATTCATCTCGCAAGATTCACCCCGTATTTACTTTACCTTTCTTTAAATTCATCGAGCATAGATGTATTCACCTCCTACTCAGGCATTACATTACTTTCATTCGCAATCCTCTAAAACAGTGTTTCTCAACGTGGGGCGTACGCCCCACGGGGGGGGATTTGAATATTTTGGGGGACAATTATAAAATGTACATATTTATATTATACTTTTTCAGAACTTGGCTGACTATTATGCTAGACGAGGGGAGGCATCGAAATCTTTGAGACGTTGAGGTGGGGCATGATCCAAAAAACGTTGAGAAACACTACTCTAAAAGAACAAATATAATCGTCATTCTTTCGATGACTATGTTCTTTCTCAATTTTCAAGAAGTTGGAAAAGAATATTTCCATTGTTTTCATGTTCGTGTTATGAAAAATATTCCATTTTACTAAGTTTTATCAGATTATGTCTCTAATAAATCCCCATCATTATCCTTCTAATCCAGCAAATTTCGCCAAGTTTCGTCAACCTGTTTTCATAATTTTAATATCTTGGTTATGTGCTGCTTCATCCTATTTCCCGAAATGTAGAACACTAAATCTGTGCACAGTAATCCAGATAACATTTCATCATAGCCATGTAAATAAATAAATAATTTCTTATCTTTACTTTCACTCTCTTCATTACTTCTGAAATCTTCTGAATAGTAACTCTTTGTCTGCTAAACAACCTAGATTTCTTCTTCTTCCACCTCCTTCAGGAAATCTTTCCATGAAAACTTTAAACCTTCATGACATACAGCATTAATCATAGCATCAATTTTCAAAATGCTCGATATAACAGTTCTTCGTCATTTAGTTAGACCACGATCGTGATTATTGAAGGCCTGGAAAAAGTTTCATGTTTGGTCCGTAGAACAGGGTTTCCGAACTAGACTGCTTGGAAAGAAGTCAACGGACACTCACATGGGCAAGGTGTATTGTGCCATGTAACGAGTCACGTGTTTGTGGCCGGTATAAATTGGAAGAATATGACGCTCCCAAGTCGGTGCAACTGTGTACGGGTGCAACGGTCGTGAGAAGGGGACTGACAGAGTTTGAAAGAGGCGTTGTGATAGGATGTCATGTTGCAGACCCGTCTGTTGGCAAATTGGGCCATCCCAAGTCAATAATCAGTGATACCATACTAAGATGAAAGCGCAGGAAGTTAACTGCAAGTACTACCCGTAGTGCACGACCCACCACGCTCACTGAACGTGACCATAGGGTGCTACGAAGGATAATATATCAATGTTCTAATCAGGACATTGATTAGAACACGAATTCGCACAAAAACATTCAGAACCGAGGCTCACAACGCGGGGTTCTATGATAGGACCACAATATGCAAGGTCCACATTACCCGAACCAACATGCAGCGTCGTCATCAGTGGGGAAAGCTGTGTCGGTTAATGGCTCTTACCAGAGTGCGTAACCCCAACTATGAAATTGGGAGGTGGAGGTGTGAAGATATGGTCCTATTTTTCCTGGTTTGACCTCGGGCGACACGCTGAATGTGGAGTTAAGAGCATCGACTTTTGTGAATCTGCACAAAAACATTCAGAACCGTGACTCACAACATGGGTTTCCATGGTAGGATCGCAATATGCAATATTGCGATCCTAATATAGCCACATGATTTGTTGTGCCACAAGCATTGAACTCCTAAATATTCTGGACAATGCAGTGCTTCCTGCTCTGTGGCATTTTAACGTAACTGGCCATTGTCTCTTTCAGCAAGTCAATGCACCGTGTCATAAGATTGCTGCTGTAACTGCGTAGTTTGTGGACATGAACGTCACGACACTTGACTGACCTCCATAGAATCCTGATTTCAACCTTACTGAACATCCATAGAATGAGGAGCGTTGAGTGAGGTCAAAGGATGTCCACCCAACAATAGTCCAGGACCATGTTAAATGCCTACACGAAGAATAGTCCAAAATCCCCATTGATCGCTATCGTATGTTTGTGGAAAGTATATTCCGTAGGATTGCTGCAGTCATCCAGCGAAAGGAGGTCCTATGAGTACATCTTATTAAGGTGAGCGCCATGGCTGTTTGTTCCTCACACTATGATGTCCGTTGACGTCTTTTCAAGCAGTGTATGTAAGAATAAAAAATTCAAATAATAATAACAATAAAATAAATATAAATAGAAGAAAATCCTTAGTCCGCCCACAGTATTCACGTTCTATCCATTTACAATCTTTCGTGGGGGTTACATACAATAATAATAATAACTTAAATCTTCCTGAAGACATAAAACGCTAGACCCAAACTTCAACAGCGAACTGAATATCCATTTTCAAACCTGTCAGTTTTTACTAACGTACACGTTGAATAGCAATACATCATAAGAACAGAACCATGTGCTCTTCGCTAATTGCCCTTTCTTCTCTGAAATCTCTCTCCTGTAGACGAAATCGGTCAGACACAATCCTAGGCAGAACGCTGCTTATCACCATTCCCACACATTCTAACCTTAATTTGTACAATAAATTAACTTGACAGAATACCATATTGTAATTACTTGCTTCAATAAATAACATTTTCAGAATGCCTTAAGAATCCATTAGAAGCGGAAAGAAATATGAAAGAACAAGTAATGGAATTTAAATATTTAAAAACAGAAACCAACATCAGTAATAAACGGATTGATTATAATTTGGTCAGACTAATAAAACTAGCAAAGCATCATGGAAAATTTCATGGAAACACTGCGCATAACAGTTGAAAAACTGCGAGGAACCTTTTCAAGCTAATTCAGTTCTCCAATAAGTACCGTGATGCTAGTTGTCTCGCACCAAACAATGAAAATCATCTGTTACCTAAAGACAGTTATTTGCAAACCCATGGATGGTGGGATTAGAACCCATAATTTGAAGGTTACACCGGAGACAATATCCACCCGGTCATAAGTTAATAAAATAAGACATTAAAAAAGAAAGAAGTTAAATTAAGACTATGTGGAAATAGATGATCAGACTAAATTAATGCCGCTTTGAAAACTTTAAAATAAATTCTCCAACGTCTTATTATTCTACACGTAAGATAAATTTGGGAGATCGACAACCAGTCTCCATCCTCAGTCCATTAACGTAGCTGAGTTTATGGCTACCGATGATTTGAAGGCATCAGGCGAGAGACAATTGCTGTCTAAACCTGATATATGTACTATTGATTAAAATAGTGCGAGTTGTATGACTGAGTTTTTTGAGATCGAGATGAAAACTCATTTCATAATTTCGATATCTTGGTCACGTGCTTTGTTTTTCTATCCCTCGAAATGCAGGATAGTAAATGTGTGCACAGCATCTCAGACAACAGTTGATCATCATCATTCTAAGGGAGAGTCCATGTCGCTAGGGGGTATGGTGCGGTGGATCCTATTTGCCTGCGCCAAAGAACGACTAATTTTGGAACTGGCTTAAAAAAAAGGTTCCTCTACTTTGTGAGTAGAACTGAATTTCATTCTCCTCACAGTCCAGCATTATATATTATTAGAAATATTCCTGTTTAGTTTATGGCTAAAGAGGCATTGGAAACTCAAACTTTTTTTTAATTGTATTTCAGTTCAAGCGCCAACATAGAAACGTTTATAGTGCACCATAATGCTAGAAAATCCGAAAATGAGGTTTGATTAGAAATTCGATTCTAGTCCGCGATTAGGGGAGAAAAAACCAAAAGAAATCCAAAACAGTAAAAAATAAACAAAAAGAAAACATGAAACAGTAGAAATGAGGATCTTATGTAAAATAACCTTCAGATCATCACTCTGATAATGTGTTTAACGTAGTGTAATAAAACAAAACTTTTCTGTAAATAAGTGAATGAAAATCTAAAAAATCCAAATGTAATAAACGTATTATATTATGTAAAGAGGATGAAAGAAAAGAATGTAGTGTTGGTATGCCATGAAAGAAAAGGCACACAACCGTATTGAAAAACTACAACGAGCTCAAAAGATAAGTTGAAAACTGAATGAATTACATCCACCCGAAGAGTTGATGCAACAAAAATGATTCAATTACTTGAGCACATTTGAACTAGTTCAAATTGCCAGCATTTTATTAGAACAAAAGGATGTGAAAGTGCTGCATGGGAAATGTAATTTTCACCAGACGCGATGTCAACGGAAAGTGTTACGGTAGTTAATTTGTTCACATGAACTATGCGTCAAAATTACTTTTCTTCATTCAGTCATAGAGAAACTGAAGATGAGAAATGTGACAGGCGTCGATCACTTAATTAAATACATGGGCAGCGAGACATTTCTGGACATGATTCACATTTTTCATGTATTAAAATAAGAAAAATTTAGGCCTTTTGTCCTTTCGACCCACTCATCTTAGAGGCCCTACTGTAAGGTTAATTCTCTGAAAAAAAAAAAAAAAAAAAAAAAACAGAAGAATAAAACAGAGAAAAAAAATACAATTTATATGTTCTTTAATCTATATTTATTACTAGATGTGGTGTCCTGTGAATGACAGCGTTTATTCTCCTGCGTTTCATCGTGTTTATTTATTATAAAATCTTTGATGGGACGTAGCGTCCAAGTTTCGTTATCATGACCTAACTGATAACTTTCAAACGAGATGCAGTAAACTGAAAAACACTTTTGAGGTTTGACGTGTTTGTTTAAAGTGTTTTTCAATCTAGTGTATCGCCAAGAGAACGTTATCAGTTAGGACACGATAACAAAACTGTGGCTGCACCCTCATCTAAGTTATAATAAATAAACACGAAGGCAATCTGTGAAATCTGACAGAATGAGTTCAAGTTAGTGGCGCTGCTGTGCTCTTTATTAAACTCCTACGTAACCAACCACGTGAAGTAATCCTTGAAATGTACATATAATATTCCTAATGTTTTTCGTTAACCTTTTCGAAACGTATTTAAATAATCTGTATAGGCTATTATATATTTATAAATATTGAATATATATTCAGTTATTTTGAAAATATTATCTTAAAATATTTTTTAAAATACTACTTGGAATTATACATTTCAGAAATAACCGTTTATCATTATTTCGTTATCAAATCAGTCAAGAATTTGATGGTTTCCAGTTGTATAATGAAATTCCAAAATGTATACTTGGCCCTCTATGGATTAAATTAACTCCCCTAAAAATAATAATCAATTAGATTAAATAAGAAACAATAAAATGAACTAAAATAAATGAATTAGAAATTAGTTCAAATAAATGAGTAAATCAATTATAACGAAGTAATAAATATAAATAAATTATTTAAATTGAAATGAATGAATTAGATTTTAATAAATTAGATAGTTAAAATAAAGGAGTTAAATAGTTAAAAGAAACAAATGATTAAATTAATTAATAAATTAAATAAAAATAAATTAAATATTAAAATTAATCAACTTAAGATAAATGGATTAACTTTAATTAAATTTAAAATAGGCGATTAAATTATATAATATATATATGTAGAAAGTATTTTACCTTGGGTATAATAAATGATTATACTAAATGAATTATAATAGATGAGTATAATAAATGAATTAAAATTGCTTGGTATTTTTAACATATATATATATATATATATATATATATATATATATATATATATATATATATATATGCACTCAAATGTTTTCATGTCAAGGGCTTCTTTCAGCATGGAAATTGTCTTGCAGAGTACCTCATTTATATACGTAAAGGATATTATATCCATTTGTGATCGCACTTAGTGAGAGTTCGCTTATGAAAAATATAAGTTTTTGACAAGAGATGACTGCTACGCTTAGACCAAAGGTTTTTCTCCTCTTAGGTTTTTGCCTAGTCTTTCATGAGAACCAAACAGTTTGAAACAGCTGTCAGACCAAGTGAAATCTAAACGCACTAATAAAAGCGAACATATGAGCTCGTGGACTGAGTAGCAGTGCAAACTAAAGCAGTTCCCATGCCGAAGGTTATGCTCTCATAAGTTCCCGGGCAAATTTTAATCTAGCCGTGAAATTTAAATAGGAGCAATATTCTTTAGGTAAATAACTTTCGACAGAATGAAGCCTTTTTGTGGCTCTTTATTTTAATAATAGATGTTTAATTTGTATAGCCCAAAAAGTAAGTCAGTATTTTCATCCAGAAAGTAACTATATCTATGTTGTATTAATATAAAAATAAATGCTATTAATATGTTATAATTAGTTACTTTGCAGTTAACTTTCCTAAACGGACCGATGTAGGAGAAGGAGGAGATTGAATGATATAAATATAGTGTAATCAATAGAAAACGGAAGCAAGAACGATGCAGATAGGTTTGCAGCCTAATACTACACCACAAACTGAATTAAAAGTAGAATGTGCATATATTGTACATGGATATGGAACATGTATTGTTCCATACGAAGATCGCTGTAAATGGGGAAAAAAAAAAGTTTTAAATGAAAATGAAAATTACGCTATTGTTTTTTTTTTTTTTTTTTTTTGAAAAAAACTCATTCACATCGAGCTACTAACGAAAAAAATACTGTATATTGTTCTCGAAATGTTCACGGGGTTAAAATAGAGTATCAGTTAACTAAAGGTCAAATAACGACGACCTACTGCACGTGTGAATAAACCAGCAACCCATTTTTACTTATCGCAGGATGTGCAATAAGTAAAATGGGTTATGTTGGTGGTTTATCTTAGAAGGCCTGTTTCAACTGAAGGTTGGAATGTTAAAAAGTGATAATGAGTAGCCGATATAACCTGGTTTGATTAGACGAAGAGCATATATGTTTCCTGTAACCAGGACTTTTATCCTTATTCTATGTAAATCTAATCTATTAGCGTCAGAAAGTCAGTGATGATTTATAGTACTTATACCCATTAGGCATTTTAGAATGAGTTCATTTCGGATTCTTCAATGAGCCTGCTAATTAATGTAACAGGCGTTTTATATTAAGAATGCATTCAAATGTTTTCATGTCAAGGGCTTCTTTCAGCATGGAAATTGTTTTGCAGACTACCTCATATTTTTATAACATACTGAAGTGAAAGAAATATGTAAAACATAAAAATAAAAAACAAATAAATGAAAAATTTATTATCAACTGTTTACGAAAAACGTAATCATGTGGAAATTATTCCAACAAATGGCGCTGATTTAGGATAAATAAGAATCGCATGATTCACAACCTTCGCAGCTGAAATAATGGACATCCTTGTTCAAGTAGGTGGGACTATCTATCCCAGAAGATTTACATAAGCTTTCATACAGGTAACCGGGGCGATTTCAAACCCAGAACCCGCAAGTCAGAAAGCAGAGATGGCATTCTTTTGACCAGCCTGACAGATTTATTTTTTCATCTCTTCATCGTTATTATTTATTGGGCTTATTATCATTATCATCATTTCATGGAGTGCTTATAGAAATATTTATGAATATTAAATTACTATATTTTGAACCACTGAGAGCTTTGTTGTGATTAGATATAGGATGAACACAAATGATGTTGGTGGTTTTGAAAATTTATTAATAAAACAAGAATGAAAGAAAAAGAAAAACTAAACAGCAGAGAAATGAAACTTACATCACTGGAAGGAAATTTTCGGTTTTGGTACAGTAGCGGAGTTCACTACCAACGATTTCATTCAATGGATCTGGAGATCTGACATCTGTTGGTTTAGGAATGTTGTGACGTCATTATGGATATGCAGCAGTACGCCATCATTTTTATAAACAACATCCACTCACTCTTATAGTGTTTGAGGAATTAGCGAAACACGTCCCCCCCCCCCTGGGCTGTCACTGCTGTGTTCAGCCATTTCGTGAGGAGTTCCACTGCCTCATGCTCGAACTACCAGAAGATTATGTTTGTTCACTCCCATTGAAATGAAATTTCCTCGAAGCTAAAGCAGATTTGTATCGATAAGTTTTATCCGCTAAGGCAGCCTGCCAATTCCCCCATATCTCCCACAGATTGAATTCAGTAGATACAGTTCATAGCTAATACGAAGCGATGAATTCTGAATACTGCTCTGAAAGGACTACCGAAATTGGAATGGTGCAGACCAACTTGATCGGTCTAATTTTTAATTTTGCGAGATACGACTGGTCTCTGAAAATCGCCTATTTTTCCATTTTCGAAACGAATTCATACTTGAAGGATTCTTGTGGAACTTTCTCGGAAAATCTCTTTGAATTGTCATAGATTTTGTGGAATTGAACTCGAGCATACAGAAAGCTTTCCCAAGTTCTTGCACTTCAAGTAACGATTGCTAAGTCTCTCATTTGCTAGCAAATTTTTGTTTGTTTTTTCTATTAAGGTTTTATAAGTTGGATTTCAAAATTTTCTTTTAAAATGGATTAAATTTTAATACATTTTTGAGAATGCGTTTTGTTCATTCATTATAAAAGTGCTGATGAAAAATATCGACAGAATTTTTTTCTTCCATTATCTCTTGACACCACCCGAAGGAACTAAAACTTATTACAAGAACGTGAATTTAAAAATAAAAAGCTACAGAAACAACATTAAGTCGATCAAAAACATCTAAGTCGCACTACCGATTTAAAAATCAGAGGGTTCGATGTGATTTTCAAATCGGTGACGATTTTTAAATTTCGATGACGATCTACGAAGTTTATTTCCCAAAACATTTTTACTCCTCCTTGCCTTTAAGGTGCATCACATTGGAAAAGGCCTCACCAATGTTCTTCCCGTATCTAATTTCTGCACAAAAATTCACCATCCTCACCGCCGTACGCACCAATTCACTGTCTATTCTGCTACTTCATATTCTTCCTCAGAATGAAAAGCACACGGAAAGAGATATTCTTTCAAGATATTTCGAATAAATAACAGAGTATAATACATCAGCTGCACGCCAGTCTAAATAGGCCTTCCAGTGATTCGAGAACAATGGAAGAAGAGCTACATTGAAGGCAACAATAACTCGTTCTTATTTGTATATGTTTCAATTCGTCCATACAAAAATAAATAAATAACAAAACAGTTATTGCGTAAATGGCGTTCTATTAAATTATCTGTTACTATATTTTGGTTATTTCATATATTTGAATTTAACGACAAAAAATAATAAATATTAATAACAAAAATATTAATATTAATAATAAATAATAAAATCATAATAAAAATAATAGTATATAAGTAATGCATTAGCTTCCTTATACAGTATATAAGGAAGCTAATGTCAGTTAAGTTTCAATATTTGTTTTTAAATTTTCTAAAACTAATCTGAGGTAGAGGCAGCGAACGAATAAAATTTGAAATAAGATTATTTTGGGATTAAAGTTCTTTTTTTTTTTTTTCTATTATGCAATTATAAATAAATATTAATCATGCATAACGTATAAATATGTTTATAAATATAGCGGATTGATATTTCTAAACATAAATAATTTTTTTTAATGATCTAATTCATAACACAAGCATAATCTATTTCCTCAAATCCTATGCCTACATATGGAGTTGGGCCGCTGTACTGGTTGCGAGATCCTGATGTTTCGACACACCACTGATACAACTCAGAACATTGCTTTCTTATACGTGATCGCTTCAATCATGATTTATTTCGCTATGCACTAATTACATTAGAGTGTAAGTACATATTTTCAACGAGGATTGCACCCCACCCCTTCAATTATGGCATCTAATGATTGACAAATTATAGTATAGATTGGGATTTCAGCAACTAAAAGGTCGTGTCCAATTTAACTCATGGAGATAAATAGATATGATTTTCGCATAATAGTTTTAATTTCTACAAAACCTTTGGATATGTTTGAGAGGAAATGCTGAGATTGGGTCTGAGACTATACCATAACGTTAGTCAAGGCAAACACAATCGTATTGCAAATTTATAAAAACTTTCACGGCTTACGCGTGTAAAATATATAGAATTTTTTACATTTCTTCATTCCAACAGTTTCAAATATTATTATTATTATTATTAAGAGAAACCTCTGGTCATTGATCTTTTCCTTGAAACATGTGAAAAACTACGAAATCGTCCGAATATTTACCGCTCTGACTGTGCTAATCTCTAAGTTTTGGAGACTGATTACTATTAGTTGTTAATTTTTTTTTTTAACGCAAATTTCACACTTGCTCCTTTGAACTCTAATGGTGTAATCCCATCACCCCAGATGCGACCGAGACACGAGCTAATAGGCACATGCTTCATGACTCATTTTTATGATTCATGTTATGAATGTAGTTACCAGTCTCTCTCTGATGATATTCCAGTTACTTTAGGTGAAATATAGCACAGTTTTTCAATAAAATTCTACATTTTTTGTATGTGCAAGTCGTGAAAGCTTCTATAAATACATCTAGTTTTATTTATTTATTCGTATGGAGTGTCCTCCCTTTGTTCCCCCGTCCCTATGGACGAGTTGAGCCCTCTCATGGGGAGTTGAGTATTTATGACTAATAACGGTTTCTCAAGTCATGGACGGGAATCGAACCCAGAAGAGCTTCGTGTATACAACTGAGCTACGGAGGCTCTTAATATGTCTAGTACACATGTTCCATTAAAACTAATGAACGGTATTACAATGTAGCGCAAAATGTGACCATCTCAATGTATAAGTCTCTTATTAATCTGGAAACCAATCTAAAAGTTTTCACATGAAGTGTTCTGGAGATTACACTGAGACTTATTCCATTAATTCCTACCCCCCCCCCTCCTCCACACTTCTTGACTATGGTCAGTAGACACTTGGAAATTGGAACTGGGTTCAGAAATTCTTTCAGCATAATACTCACAGTGTATTATGCCGAAATATTATTATACTTATGTATTATGATTGAAACAGGTAACCAAATTTATTCCATAATTAAATATTTGAAATTAGCTCAACGTCAAAAAGCAGACAATAAAATTGCTCTAACGCAGTGTTTTTCAACGTGGGGCGTACGCTCCACAGGGGAAAAATTTGAATATTTTGGAGGGTAATTTGAAAACGTTCATGTACATATTTATACATATTTATATTCAGTGCCGCGCCGTGCGGTTGTGCAGATTGTGCCCCGCACAAGGGCGCTTGAAGATGAGGGGCGCCATTTCACCACGGGAAATAATAAAATATATATATATAAATTTTCTTATTCTTGAATGATATCGTACTATATAAATTACACAATTACAAATTATAGTTAATGCAATAAAAATTAAATTTAAAATCAGTCAAATTATTATGAATTCTTAATAATCTAACAATATTTTTAATTTAATACATCACCAGTTTTATTATAATTTGTTTGAAGTAAAACGTTATCAATATTACTACAGATTTTATTTCGCAAAGTAAGCATCGACTCAGCGAAAATTGTATAAATATTCTCGATTGTTTATTATATTTCAGTGTAAATTATTCGTTTAAGACAGACCGTGAATTCATTCTTACACTGTGCTTTGCCCTTTGTGGATTAGTGACTGTGACTAAAACAGTGACATTGTTCTGCAAATTTTAGGGCTTTTTTTCAAGGGCTTTTTTTTAATTCCGTGTGGTGCTCATTCATTACATTTGGTAGGTAATGATGCAGCTAAGATATCCTGTGAAACTGTAATTTTTTTTGGGGTAATACAGGAATTATATATTTATTTTTCAATATCTTTGAAGCGTTGGGCTATATTCGTGTTTTAAATTTAAAACCACTTTCTGCTACTAGGTGGGAAAGTAGAGTAGGAGCAATAAAGCCACTTAAAAATAATATCAAGGAAATTTACCAGACTCTTTTTGATATTACGGAAGATGAAACTAAAGATATCGATTCTAGAGTTCAGGCAGACAACTCAATTTCAAAGATTTATTCGTTTAAATTTATTTGCTCTGTTCATGTTTGGTAAGAAATCTTAAGTCTCGTAAATGTTGCAAGCAAAATAATGCAAAATCCGACATTTGATATAGGAAAAAATTACAAAAAATCTTGATTATGTTATACAAGAATTAAATATTCGCCGAACAGACCAATAATTTGAAAATATTATTAGACCCGCAAAAGAAGTAGCAAACGATCATAATATTGATCCTATTTTTTAAGACATTCGCAAAATAACAAAAACAAAAATGTTTGGTTACGAAGCATCAGATGAGACAACGCATGATCCTAAACAAAATTTTAAAATAAATTTTTTCCTCGCAATTTTAGACACGACAATAACTTCAATCACGGAAAGATTCATACTCTTAAAACAACATAGCGAGGACTTTAAAGTTATAAGAGACATTAGTTAAATTAAAAGATTGGAGCGATGAAGATTTAATGAAACATTGTAAAGATTTGCACTTAAAACTGAGCGACAATCAAGATTCCGACAATCGCGATATTGATGGTATGACTTTATTTGAGGAATTAAAAACTTTGCAATGTTTTATTAAAAAAGAGTCGGCTCCTCAGGATGTTTTAAATTATATATACGAAAATAAATTAACCGACACGTTTCCGAATACTGCGATTGTGACGTATTAATTTAACATTACCAATATCCGTAGCATCAGGGGAAAGAAGTTTTTTCCAAACTGAAACTAATAAAAAATTATTTGCGGTCAACAATGTCTGGAGAGCGTGTAACGGATTTATCAATTATATCAATTGAAAATAATATTATGGATTCATTAGACATTAAAGATATTATTAAAAAATTTGTGGCGGCTAAAGCAAGACGGATAAATATGTAAATTTTTATTATTAAAATTCTTTATTAATGAATTTTAGCGATTACAATGTTCTACTATTGTTAAATAAATACGCATGCATAAAATTAAATAAATTATTTTTATGCATGCGTATAAACTGTTTTGTACTTTTAATAAAGTAAAATTTTTCGCAAACATTTTTCATGGAAACTTATTTTATGGGGGCGCTGAAAACGTTTTACACAAGGGCGCCTCCTATCCACGGCGCGTCACTGTTTATATTATACTTTTTTAGAACTTGGCTGACTATTATGCTGGGGGGGGGTATCAAAATCTTTGAAACGTTGAGGTGGGCATGATCCAAAAAACGTTGAGAAACACTGCTCTAACGGAATAAGTCTGATCTTATCTGGACATGCGGGTGTTGTAAAGGATAAACATAGGTGAAAGAATCACTTTCTGTTTGATTAAGACGGCCTTGAAGTAAGCAAATATTAGTGTCCGATCGATACTAGAGGGGAAAAAGTCCCGATCGGTATTAGATTGCGAAGTTTGGGTTTGTGTATCGCAAGGTTTGTCAAATAAGATACGTGAAATCAGTGGATTAGAATTAATAGATTTCAGAATTGCGCATGCTTATTGGTTGATCTTATTGGTTACAAACAAGCGTACAATATCCTTTTCAGTTAATAGCCAGAGAAAAGAAACTGAAAAAAAAAAAAAAAAACCTACAGCACACTTTCACGCTATTGAGGTGTGTGAGGTAAGCCTCTAAGCTCTCATTGTCGAGGACAGTCAACTCGCTGCGGATGGATGGATCTACTTCTCACATGGTAATCCAGTCCATCTTGGGAGAGTGTATACGAGACATCACAAACATCCATACCTAAGGCTGGATTCGAACCCGCAGCGTTTTGGCTGGTGAGGGATACGCTAACCACTCGACCACCAGGCTGGCATTGCCAACTAGGAAATTTCAATGAATGTAAATAGGCAACACACATATGCTAAGTGAGTATGATTGTAGATATTTTACCTGAATAACACTTAAACGGTTGGAGTGTGCTAATATCCATTTAGAAAATTACTAAGCAAGAGGCAAATCAACGATTCTGTTTCTCATTAAATGAGCTACTTTTCATAGACAAGACAAAAGAGCTGAAGAGTTACTCCCACCATAACCCAAATTAGGCAAAGTACCAACCGAAGACATGAGAAGATTATTATGAGAAGATTTACTTTATTATGAAGGTGAAGCGTTGAGGTTAGCTAAGGCGCACTAGTCCGTCTCTGATGAACATTATTATTATTATTATGTGACACCTCCAAGGACTCATCGCAGAAGGGCAGTCTACTCCAGACTTCGGTACTCTAGGAATGCAATCTGTAAAGAAAAATTATATCGAAGAATGTTTTCCAATAAAGTCAATTTCTATAGCTATTGAATAAAACTTAATCTATAGAGCTAAGTGTCACAGATGATCGCGTAAACTTGGTTTGCATTTAAATATATTAAATTAAATCATAGCTTAATGCAATAAATGATAGGCGAACCTGGTTGGCACAATAAATAACTCTTTTGCTCTCCAATCGTCACTGGGATCGAATTCCACTTCTAGCAGAATGTTTGTGAACACTTTTCATTGACAGGTGTGAATCCCCATGGTTACTGAACACCAGAAGTGGCTTGAAACAGTTCCGTATTAAAAAAAGGATTAAAGAAGGAACGAATCAACTTGGATTAATTAAATGTGAATTTCCTTTAGAAACATTACGTCTTTAAAGTACTCTAATGAAGTCCTTAGACTCCTTACTCATTTAAAGGAAGAGAAAAGGTAGAAGAGTGGCAGGTAAAAACGAAAAAAAGTATGTAGTTCCTCTCCCCCCCCCCCCAAATATATTGCAAAAGGAGCTAACATACGAGTAAGGGAGATTTTGACACTTTATTCGATTTGGCGCTCTGGACGGTTGCCTTTAATCTCTTCCCTTTCCTATGTTACCGGTCATAAAAAAAAGTACACCAAACAGTCATTATGCATTATTCATGCTATTCATAAATGCTCGTTAATGAATTCGCGGAACTTAAAATTAGTTTCAATAAATAAATCAGAATTAAAGTCATAAAAAAAATTTCGTTTGAAAAACTTCAAGGATCGTAAGACTAATCAACATTACATAACTGCTCATGGATCAAATCATCCGGGGACTCGATGATAAAGAATTATGCCGACAGCCACGTCTAACATGTGGACAGTCGACAGATTTATAGACGAGAGACGATAGTACGAGAGAAAAAGCAATCGTTAATCTTTTGCCGCCCACCGAGAACCGTGATCTAGCCAGAAAGCATTACACAGATAACGTAGCTATCACACAAAAGAAAAGTTGAGTTATTTTATAACGAACATGGTGTACGTTCAGCATCAAGAGGCTGTTGACCTCGAACAGGGAACGAACATTTGGTATTGAATCTTCACCTTAATGAACAGCGGAGGAAGCCTGTAAAGACTTTGTTTGGCTAACATCACTTCCCCGCAAGGAACAAGACAATAAGTGACAGCGGTAACCCCAGCGAATATAAAATGCAGCAGTGCGGAAGTTATTCGAGACTGGAAGCTTCTGTTGGCATTCAACATCCGAATGGCAAAACGCGTCCATTAAAAGTATTGAAACGCAAAGGAAATGACGTAAACAAACAGCAGTTAGGATACCTGCAGTTCAACAGGAACACAGACATTGGAAGAGTATAAGTTGGAGCCCATTCCAGTGTTTGCAAGTCCAGTGGAGTAGAACACGATGTGTGTGTGTGTGTTAAGATAACAATAATATTTAAAAAAGGAAACCTTACAATCCTCGCACTATCCTAACGTTCTTTTAAAGATAAGGAGTATTTGAACTATTTTGGGGTTATGGCCAAAGTAACAAGGCTGGGAAGCTAATGTATCGTGTGTGATAAACGTGTGTTCTATTGGCATGTTTGTATGGCCTGAGAGATAAAAAATCCCGAATTTCCGAGAAGAAAAATTCTTCCGTCTCGGTAGCAGAGATCATGTTTGGCTGATAACATTATATTAAGGATGTATACAGATTTTTAAGAGTCAGTGTTTAACAGAAGTAGTATGAACTAATGATTTCAAAAATTTCTTTCTCTGAATTACCGAAGCTGTCATTTTTTTTACTGGTCTGTGGTATTTTCTACTCGGTTCTAACTTATTTGCCTTCATGTCTAGTTTCTTTTTTTTTTTCCTCATTCTGATTTTTCGAATTTTCTGCTTATTCTGATTTTTTCACATTCCGTTTTTTTTCTCATTTCAGAAATTAGAAAAAAATTGGAAAAATTTAGAAAATCCTACGTTCGGCATGGATGTTTGTAATAATCTGCTTTAAACGAGCATGATAGCTCTTTGAGTTTATAGAGCTTGTCTTGATTGTAAAAAAAAAAAATATGTGACGTAATGATTGGTAACATAAATTTATGTTTATAGTATGCTTACATTGTTTTTACCATGCTGGTATAAAGATCTGGACAGAAACAATTTCTGGAACGAGAGGAATTATACAAAATTCCTCTCAATTATTTCAAGCAAGCTAAGTTAGCTTCTTTTTGTCAGGATGACAGGATTTCTTTTTCATAAAAATTCGGGATACTGTCATCTTGCAAAATAGGCTAACATGTCGCAAAAATGCACACATTTAAAATCTTAAAATGTCACTTAGAGCCGACCAGCAAGTAGTTAGAATTAGCACGAACCAAGTGAAAATTAACACAGTAATTTATGAAATGTCGGTATATAACCAAAAGCAAATGATCTCTGTTGGAGATGACAACTGAACAACATGCTGATACATACGTCCATGAAATCCATTCTATGCAGTCAGTCTGAGGTCTTTGTCTTAGTCTGATCAATCATAAAGTCTCTGATGCATTGAGTATTATTACTTTTAATAGATTTTCATATTTTTCCCACTAAACAGCTTCGACAATTATTTGTCAAAATCATGTATAACATCATCGGGTGCCTGACAGGACCTGGGGTATCATTTCTGCTTTGACAGTGCTAAAGTGAATAAATTACAAAACTTTGCTCCTTCCTATCCACCCATTCCTGAATTTTGCCTTTAACCAACTTCTCCAATACTATGTCATCGAGCATCATTTGTGCAATAGAACTAGTTTCTCTTCTTCCCATTCCTCTGAAATCCTAGAACTGAGACTCAAATTCAATAATGTGGTCAAAGGCACTGCCAATTCCATAGCATCATCTCGTAACAGTCGAGCTGATATACCAACTGGTCCCATAGCTGTAATCACATCAAAATTCTATAATATTCTACATACCTCTACTTCATTTACCTATGTCTGTTCATCAGCCTTCGTCACATCTATCACTAACTACAATATTTCCAACTGGATGATACACCTTTCGAAGGTGTATCATCCAGTTGGAAATATTGCAGTTAGTGATAGATGTGACGAAGGCTGTGAATAGATGTGAATAATTGCATCACTCAATAATGCAATTATTTGCTCTGGTTCAGTCACCTCCCTATTCTACCATAGTCATTATTCCTTTTAGTTGCCATGTAGTGAAAGAACTGTGGGAACAATCTTTGGCTAGTGCAAAAAAATTTCTCCCGTACTTTGATTTCATTTTTTTTTTTTTTTTTACCGTAATGATGACCCTTCTTGCATGTGCTTTATACTGCTCATGAGGGTGTTGACCATCTTCTTTAATTTATTGCTGAGTATTAATAGATTTAATATATTCATAATTTCAGTATCAACATTTTTCTATATTTATATTTGTTTCGAAGGTGTTGATATGTTAATTAGTATAAGCAGAAAATGAAATTGTAAAGCAGTAATGTGTGTATGTTCATACACAATGAATCAGAACATCGTATATAAGAAATATGCAAAGAGAAGTACTTATTTCTCTCTCTCTCTCTCTCTCTCTCTCTCTAATTCTTTCTTTCTCGTTTTATCTCTTACTACGTAACGTAATAGCCAATCATTATGATGCAAAGGCTGCTGACCCCTGTTCCATGTAGTTGACTACACTAATTATACAAACGGTGATTGTACATAAAAAGCGGTATTTCTGTACACTACTATATACGACTGTATATCTATATTTTGATTTCAAATTTCAGATAAATAAATTATCTAATGTCTTTTTATTTCTCAAAGGGAGATAAGCAGAGCTCTATGTGCCTTAACTCACTTTTGGAAATCAGTAGGCAGATAAGCTCAACTCCTAGCTATCATTAATAGCTGAGCTCCAACCTAGAGATTGTTTTGTAAGCATTGGAAAAAGCGTATGCAAACAACTGTCGATATCTTGTAATCCTAAACCCTAATGCCGTGCTGTGTTGTTGCCAGAAATAAGTTTTCCAGTCAATTTTTCTGAGTTAAACTCCGGGTTTCAGAAGAGGAAAAACTTAATCTCAGCTGTACTAGAAATATACTAACTCAGAAACTGGGACTTTTTAGAAAAACAAAACCTAGAAGAAAGTTCCTCTAATCGTAGATTAGAAACGAAACTATAACGATCTTTCCTCTTGCATTATCTAACCACAGATATTTGCTAGAAGTCAGCACAAGCGCCATGGACTGAAAAGATTTTATATCACTACTGCCAAGAATATACACTTACAAGAGTATTATCAACGATACACAATTGCGTTGCATTTACTTATAGAACATAATGTATTAGGAAGTGGATATAAGCGACAAAAATATTTGTCGTTTATATCCACTTTGTCGTGTATAAACACTGACTGAATTGTAAAATATTTAACTATGATATTTAACATGAATTCGACGTCCTCAATACTGGTGAAATAATGAGGGAAAGAAGGATATGTGTTTCTATGATTAGAACGATAAACACAAAAATTAAATTAAATAAATAGAAAGGAAAACAGCTCAGGGCAAAAAAAGAATGAAATAGGAAACTTAATGATCCATTACAACAATTCTAAGTAGTAGTAAAAGATTTCTAGTCCGACGACAATCACAATTTGCCTATTTGTTTGTTTTGTGAGCCAACCAACCAAACAGGGACAAGAAAATATGAAAGGTGTGACATGATATGTTTTGTTGGTTGTGCTAAGTTCAGAGATTTTTGCAAACATAAATATGTCTGAAGGCTTAAGGTGAAACAGAGGTTAAAGCCTTCTGTAAAACAAGTTTCTTTATTATCAAAAAACTAAAATTTTCTTTATTTATACGTTACATCTCTTAAAAAAAGTAGTTTGTAGCATTTATTTCCGCTGTAATAGCGTTTATATACATGGTACTTCGATAAGTATTAATTCATGCAGATAAAGTAGATAAAACAAGTATTGGAATCAATCATTCAGGGACTTCAACGATTATTTAGTATATAAATTAAACCAAACACCATACTTAATCACGATAAAATGATTATTGTCTTTTCAACGAGTAACTGCTGTATAAATACACCTTTAACTACGGCAGCATATATTTATTTATAGCATTTTATAACCATGGTGCAAGCTATAGAAAAATGCTACGTGCTTGATAATAAATGCTCATTTTTGAAGTAAATTGGAGGGAGAATACGGAAGCAAGCACAAAAACCTTTTCAGCCTTCTGTGAATATGTCGTAATGGTCAAAAATATTGTCAATAGATTGTCAAAAATAGTGTCATAATTTAGGCTTAACTTCGCAATGTGTCAACAGTACTAATGACTACTTTCAAGTATTTCTGTCACTTACAAGGTTAATCATATAAACAATTGCGACCACATTTTTAAGGCTTAGTATAATAACTTTCCTATCATGCGTCCTTGTTCGTTTGTTCCATTTTCAAATGCATTTTTATCACGCTACCATTCTTCCTTTTTCGTCTATATGAAGTGTCGTACTCTATTCAATAAAAGGAAAGTTTTTTTTGTTTTTTGTAGCAGATAATTTTTTTGAGATGAACCGAAGATTCAATTCTGAAAATTTTCGTTTTTTATTCAATTCTTCGAAATTCATTTCCCGCAACATACCCTTTTGTGGTAACGCAACCAAGCCCTCAACCATCACAGAAACACAGCCTTCTTAAGCCTAACATGCGAATGTTTTATATCAACACCCTGTCACTATCCCTATATATAGCCTCATGGCACAAATAACAGCTAGCCTAGAAATATTGAGAACAGGATGTTTTGCAGATGATCACCCTCCCCACTATGAAGCTGTTTTAATGTAATTTTCAAGCAATTCACCATCATTGTCTTCCTCAAAACAGTGGCTTCAAATAATAGAGGCAGAGGGAGTTCACTAAATGATCTCTCTCTCTCTCTCTCTCTCTTATAAATTTCTTATTATTATATTTAATCTTACCTTCCACGAGAGCATACAAAATTAAAATAAGTTAAGAGAATAACCGTGAGATTCTGAGAATTTTTTAAAAAAATTTATTTATTGATTGAAATGAACTTATGATTAATTTTTTTCACTTCCTGTTTCCATTAGGTTCTGTTTCGACATCCTGTAATGGTATTAGCAAATATGGTAGCAATCTTTTTTTTAGTTCAGTTTCAGTTGTTTACAATAATTGGAAATACTCAAATATCCGCTAACTCAAAATCAGAATAATTCACAATAGCATCATCTCAGTTACATAATAGCGCAACACTCCCGACTATTACCATAAAATCAGAAATACGTACTAAAAGTACGTCCGAACATGTCAGGTGATTAACAGATACATCGTTTAGAAATGACTCATCGTGAGCTTCCCTTCCCCCCCGAAATGTTTCAGTTTCCGCAACTATAATATCAAAACAACTGTCGAACTCAGATAAAAAAAAAGTGCGTAGTGTGATACTTGATATTTACACCCACGCCAAACCACTTGTTAGTTAACACGCGGACTGTTCGTAGTAAACTGCAGATTGTTCATATGAAACGTTGCTTTTAAACGAAGTTACAACATTGCTTTTATAATGGCGATTTTGTAAACAGAAAACAGGCAGACAGACTATTACAAACGATCATTTATAAGAGCTGACGTTTAATTTCCTCAATAGAATTAGATTTACTTGCTAACTGAAATCGAACTGAGCTTTGTTTTTCTTGTTGTGTCCTTCGTAGTTACTGTATTTAGACATCATTATATTATAATGCTATAATCTATAGTAGTTAAAAAGATTTTGGACTTTAATCTGGAGTTGTACAAGCGCTTATTAAATTCTGGATGCTACAAAGTCAGAGGAAAACTTGAAGTAAAGAAAAGTTTTAAATTATATATTATTTTGAAGAAAACATATTCGAAGTCGTAAGCAGTTCTCTACATTGCGTACTCGTAAACGCAGCATATAAAGTTGTTTTCGCCATGCCATATTAACTTCGCGAGGTGATGCAGTTGTGCTAGGGCCCCTGCTCTTGAGGACCCAAAACTAGGAAACTGAACACATGAAATTAAACGCACTGTCCATGAGAGAACTATCTGCGCCAAGACCCTGCATACTCTTTATTTGGCATTACCTACCAATATTTATCACGACACCGAATTTTTTTAAAAAAAGTTTTACAAAAAATTGGATAAAAGCGAAACTTTACGAAAAAAAAAAAGAATTAAAAAAAGAAGAAGTGTGTTTTAAAAAATAATTTATAAATTATCTGGTTTGTAATTTTATGTCATTTACAAAATAAATAAATAATATAAAAAATAAATAAAAAATCATAAACATCCCTCTCCCGGTGGACATGGATGTTTATGAATGTCTTTAGGTTTAGAAAAAATCCGAAATCATCTAAAAAAAAACATCATCTCAACCAGTGTGAGACCACTACCCTACTTAATGGAGTCCTGAAGTGGGCCATGTTTTGTTTCCAGAGCACATCAACCGGATTACTTAACCCCTAGCTCAACCATGGTACAATGTACCATAAGCTTACTTTTTTATTTTATTATTTTTTTTCGAAGACGTTCAGCAACTAATCACCATCCATTCGCCATCTAACTATAAAGTAACCAAACTCAATAATTGTTGTATTTCGTTTCTTTGGTATCACCATCCTTGGTGTATGGTTATATACCACAGAATCCATAACAATAACACATAAGCGCCCACAGATAATCACATCCAATAGGTCACTGCTTCTTTTCTTATATACATTACACCGTTCAATGTATAGTTGCCATACTGAATACCAACCTAATTATTACAACTTCCTCCCACTTCTGGAAGACTCGACACTTGCGGTTCAGTTGGAAAGACTGAACTGGAATTCCATGTAGGATATGAAGAACATTTATAAGGCCAGGTTTCGTTATCTACTCTAAACAGGAGATTGCTTTTTCCCTCCAGGAAATGTGAATTTTTTATCTTGCGAAACAGACATACAGAGAAGCGAATTTTAAAAATAACATAGAATTGATTACAAGAAATTATTACAAAAACTATTATTTGTATGCGTTTTAATTTTTTAATGACTTTCACCCTTGAAAAGTTGCAAACTCATAGTATAATAGCACAGTCGATGGGTTAAGATTTTTTTTTATTTTAAATATGTTATTTATATTTATTAATTAAGAGCAAATCGTCCTCACCAATTCAGATTACGTGTATACGATCCATCATTTACGCTATGGCTGACATAATGGTAAACTATGCTGAACAAAGGAAATACCTCATTTGCTATGTGTCTACGTACTAGACTGCTCATACAAAAACAGCTAATATACTCTCTTATTAACAAACTGCAGTTTTTAAAATTTTCAGGAAGGCAAGAACGAAGGACATATTCAAGTATTTGGAAATCCAAAAGGACTTAAATTTTCTAAAATTTTAGAAAGTGCTCTCCTTTTGATCCGCGGAAGAATTATTTATTAAATGCAAGTTGCGAGTCTATACAGTGATATTAAAAGAGAAGTTAAACAGAACTATAGAGGATTAACTACTCGAACAAAATGGATTCAGTAAAAGGGTGATGTGGAACAGCCCAATTTTTATTTTAAAATAAATTTTGAAATAATATAGAATTGATAAATAAAGAAAATAAATTCCGTGTGATGAAACAGCGTTCCCCCTTTATACGAGAGTTCACGGTACCATCTAGTCTCCCCCAAATTTTATCCGGGCTCCGGAACCGGCATAGGCTGAAGAATCAGACCTATGACTGGGTCAGTATTCTCGGACCGGTTTGCCTGCTTGCGGGATGAAAAACACCAGATTGACGGAAAAAACCCTGCTGTCCACGCCCAAGACCGGCTAACTTGGCTATGGCAGATCCTTGCGCTCCTCACGTCGTTGACGGGAATCGAACCTAGGACACTCCTCCCCCAGGCATATGGTTTCGAAGTGCAAAGCCACTAGGCTAATCGCGCGAACATAGAATTGATTACAAAAACTATTATTTGCATACGTTTTAATTTAAATGACTTTCACCCCTTGAAAAGTTGTAAACTCACAGTATAATAGCACAGTCGATGGGTTAAGTTTTTTTAATATGTTCTTTATATTTATTAAATTATTATTATTACTTGTATTATTTTTTAATTTATTATTTTACCTTTTACCCTACTCTAGGTAAACAGAATTTTTTCAAGCCACTTCATACCTCCATCAAGCAGAGTGAAGGTCTCATATCTGCTAATGAAATTCATCTCCCACTTAAAGACGTTCCCAAACATCAATGTGCATAAACCGCTGTCTGTGTGGTTGGAAATCGGATACACTATCCACTCAATCAGCCAAGTCGACATTAAATACAAAATACTTAATGAAGACTGTTTAATTAAAAATAACTTTTATTTCAAAATGAGTTCAGTTACTAATATTCTTAACTTTGACTCACGTTTGCCATAGATTAGTGTTTAGAGTTTGAAAAATTTTAAATTAAAGAAAATTTGAAGTTCTAGAAACATAAAAGCCATGGCGTGCAGACTACAAGGAAACAACTATACATTTTGGATTGTTTCTTTATTAAAAAACCAAGACTTGATTTTTGTGGAATGCGAATATATGACATATTCAGCATTTGTCTCATTCTCTTCTGATCGCGAGTATTTGCATTACACAAATGTATTCACTAGTAGTCAAGTCCAATTTTGAAAAATTATGAAGTGAAAAGTTATTTATGAGTCGTAATATTTAGACTATCACATCTCATTTTTCTAATATAACGCGAAATTATCAAAGTATTTTTATTGCATCATAAAAGAATATTACTTCCTATAGTGCTTTCTACTGCCTTTCTCATTTTGTATACGAAAAAAAAAAAAAAAAGGGAAAAAACGGCCTTCTGGGTATAAAGAGAGTGGACACACACACACACACACACACACACTCTCTCTCTCTCTCTCTCTCTCTCTCTCTCTCTCTCTCTCTCTCTCTCTCTCTCTCTATGTCTCTCTCTCTTTCGTGAACAACAGAAATAAAATATTTTTCAACCTAAAGATTGCTACCGCTCATATAACAGCAGATTCCTTTCATTATTTATTTATCTTTTTTTTTTTTTTTAGAAATCACGTATAGCAGAAAAAACTTCAACAACACATTTAGAAAAAAATAAAAAACAAAAACGTATGGTAGGTGTAGCAATCGTCAAAGGCAAAATCAAACCAAAACTGAAAGGGTCGAAAATACTGCATGCCTGTGTGGTTATCGAATTCGTTTATCAGGATGTTGAGTAATAGCTGCTGATAACGATATGAAAAAAACAAACCCTTATCTCCTCATAACTATAGATTTGTCATCATCCTCCCGGAATTAACTTCAAGAACATACGTGCTTTTATAAATGAAAGAAACAGTTCACATGAATACCACTAATATTTTATTATCTAATCCTGATTAGGAAGTATTGCACAAAAAACAAGTATATTGACGTATGATTGCATTGTTAGCAGTTTAAACAGAAGCTTGAGGATTAATAATGTTTGGAAATATTCAGACATTTCTAATGGCAGCACCATTAATACCAACCGAATGTTACTAAGAAGGCTGGACAAACAGTCTACTACACATACAGGGATACAGTTTCAAAGAACCGTGAACTTGACCTTGTTGGCACGTGGTTCCAAATGGAACGTTAATAGTTTGATGTCGTGATCTGTACCTCTTTATCCTGAAAGCAGCACATCTTCCTATTAGGTTATCAGCTTCCTGTGTCATATCGTGAAATGGTTTTCTTCTGTGTGCATTTAATCAAGATATGACGTCACTGCCTACCTCAGCAACTTTCACCGATCGATTTGTTGCTGGTAAGTGTCAGTAGTGTGTGTTCATTTGTCATCGATTTGAACACCAGTTGGATGTATAGCGATAAGAGCCAAGCTTGTATGTTTGAATATTCGAGAATGTTTCCCTTTTAGCAAGCAATTCGAATAAGTGCTGCAATCAGAGATAGAAAGAAATAGACGAACGATTACGGCGAGTGCCACAGACGATAGACATGCCGTATTAATTTTTTTTTCTAGGTCTCATTATTTCCTATTCATTGATTCTTCTAAATAGTTTTCCTTTGTGTAGTTGTATTTTTGAGGACATACATGCATCTTTGCTGAGGAAATACTGATTCGATTCTTATTGAAAGCGAAGAACGTTTCACCTGAGTTAGTTGGTTTCGGAATGACATTACCATATTTCCAGCAACTGTATTTATATTCTCACAAAGAGTGATGAACAGATGTAAAAAATGAATGCAAAATACTAAAAATATATATATATATATATTTTTTTACGTATTTGTTAGCAGCAATGACGTTCTTTTATTGAATATCTATATTAAGATGACAGGAATATGTATATAATGACTTTTCAACTGAATGTTAGTTCTTAATATGATGGGGGGGCAGACTTAATTTTAGGTCTTTCATCCAACATAATATGAAAACCGTCATAGGAATACATGAAATTTATAAGCACCCGCCTCATAGACGTCGTTATTTTGGCATAATTTAATTAATGAATCAGTCAACTACAAATGCCTCTTATGTCATATTTCTTTAGGAATAATCCAAGCAACTTAAGTTGAAACTTTCAATCTGAACATATTTGAGATATTTACTACAGTAAAAGTCATGGGAGGCCTCTTCCAACTGTAGAAAAATAAATCCAACTACTACGTAATATGTATTTATTGTAGTCAACAACGAATATAAACTTGTGATTGACATGGACCATGACCTAAAGAAACTCGACTGTGCGGCAAACAAACAGTAATCGGTAAATGAGGATATGTGACAAGAAACATTCTTCTAGCCTGATGAAAGTGTTTGTGCCCGACTGTAAGGAGATTTTTCATATAAGTATGCGCGAAATAAAGAATAAAAAACTGTTACCTGGTCGAGGATGATGTCTGGAAATTGATACACTGATATTGCGGAAACTGCAGTTCTACATTCCAGTCACAAGCCGATACTATAAACAGCAAGAATACTAACCCTTGAAATATTGCAGTGGATAGACAGAGCCCTGTTTGAGCTACTGGATGAACTACAACGCATAATTACAACATGTACAAGACAGCAACTCTGTCAGTGGAGCCTACTAATGCTTCAGAGAAGTAGCACAATATACACCAACCATTTTTATTTGAAACTGGCAGAAAGTCTTCGATGATGGATCGCAGTAGTTACTGATACCAAACAATGGACAAAACTTATTTATTTTAGTCCAGAAAGAGAGAGAGAGAGAGAGAGAGAGAGAGAGAAAAAATTTTGGAAAGTATTAGCTTCTAATATGTTTATAATTTATATCGCAAATTACGAAATCCATAAATCTCATTCAATATTATGAATATATTCATAGCATAAAAATTATTATGCATATAGTGATCGAAATCTCTTGAACACAGTTTTTAGTTTTCAGCTACTTTTTTTTTTTTTTTATTTAACTGCAACGTAGTGAAACTAAAATCAAAAGATAAAGTAAAAATTTGCTATCTAGAGAATTCCTCAACTTGGTTTTCTTGCATGGTCTTCATTCATATGAAATATTATACAATTTTATGAAGTTACGAACGCTTTCTTCGTATCTGTCAAAATTCCAAAACAACAATAAACAAGAATAGCTATAAAAACTAGGTTATTAATTAGTGTTACTAGCTCAACTAACACTGACCTACATCTTCCTAATTCATCCTGACATTGATCAGCACGATGCCAAATTAGTACGAACTTATGCCTTAGCCAGCAGAGAGATAATTCAGGTCAGCAGTAAGAATCGAGAGAGGTCTGACCCTGTGGCAATAGCTAGTGAGACAAGAGAACGATCGTGTAAAACATTTAAACAGTTTTATAAATGACTTTAGCTGTGCCAACATTCTAAGTACGCTCCATTTGACCAAGGTTTATTACTAACAGCTCGTTGTAAAGGACAAGTCACTGTGATGTTTATTGAAAAAGCCATATAAATTATGAACTGCCAAGTAATTGTTTTTAAATGTCTGATTAATGTAATTAAAGTAATTTATGTCTGAATTCAAATGATGTAATACATTTATAATTAGAGGAATTATGTGTACGTATATATTAGAATTATTCAGGACAACAAAGTTTCAGAATAGCACGCGCGCGCGCACACACACACACACACACACACACACACACACACACACACACACACACACACACACACACACACACACACACACACACACACACACACACACACACACACACACACACACACACACACAGTTTTAGAACCTATAACACGTTACTGACGTGTGTGGTGAGTATGGGTTAAGGAGGAAGACACCTACTGATATTCTTCTTAAATAGTTGAAGGATGCAGTCGCTGGGGGATGAATGGTAAGGATGGCCGTTCCATTGAACAAAGACAGACGGCATAAAAAAAAGAATTAATTGCTTTCCTAATAAGTTGGATTCAGGGTAGGTCTGTAAAAGGATATTGGGCAGAAGCTATTCTGGTGTCTACAAAAGGATAAGTGGACAATGGAGGAATCATAGTTGCCAGTTCATTGGAACGCCGATGAAAGTGCCTGTAGAAAATATACAACATAGTGTACGACACTATGTTGTATATTTTCTGAAAGAGAGGGATGTTGGATTATCAGAGCTGTCCTTTTCTGGAGAGACGTTTTAGGGAGTTTTTTTGGAGAATAGCGTTCTAAGAATTTTTAAGAATGAGAACAGCGCTAAAGTTAGGGATTTGTACAAAGGTAGTAGCCGAATATGGAAATAATGGCGTTATGGTTGGAAAAGAATGTCAACACCTTTGTGCAAGACAAAGATCGAGATAAATCACTGCCTAAGAAGGAGAAATCCAGTCTTTAGAATAGAATGTTCAGGCAGATACGTAATTTGAGGGTTTTTTTCTTTGTTTTGCACGAGAAAAAAGGCACATAACGAACTTTGCTCTGCTCAAACATCACCAGCTTCAAGATTTTCCATGAGCCTGACAACATTCCTACGCCACTGAAGAACGCAGTGTACGATCATGAACAAAACTAATTTATGCACAGAGAAAAATGATAGGTGACAGAACAGAACCCTGAAACTCCTCCATTCGTGGAAAAATCGGAATAAAGGAAGCCATTCCATTATGACAGACAGTGAGTCACAAGAGAGAAAACACTGGATCAGCTTCCTGAAAAGACCTACTCAAATTCAGGATGCTGCGGCAAGATCAGCTGTGGATCTGGTGATCATTGACTAACGTGTAGGTCGCCAAGTGATGAAGGTGATGAAGTTGGGTCTATTAAGAAATGTAAAGACGATAAGAGAGAGGTGGTATTTTTGTAGCACGATTTAAGCGACTGCGGCAAAAATACTGTTCAGTCTCTAGGATATTTAAGATTATGGTAGGATAGAATGCGATCTGCCTTGGTCATCTGAGCAAGAGCTGAAAGATAAGAATGTTACGGTGGCGAGCTTTCACCTTTAGTATTATTATGGAGGCAACATCTTGAATATCTTGAATAGAATAGAGGACAGCTACATTAGTAAAAGCACCCAATGGAGTATCCATGGTGTACCAAAAGGTGATTACCATTTGAAAAAAGACCGAATTTTCTCTATTCGTCACTTTCAGCTGAAGTAAGATTTGGATTTGTCGATGTGTTTTGCATTTGCTGAGTGCGCTTCAGTGTAAACTAAGAATGAATCTGCAATTCTTGTCTCAGCCGTTTGTGATAGGCTTATTATTATTTTTTTTCTTGGACTTTCTTGACATACTTGTTAAATCATGCGTTGGTAGGATTCGGAAATGAGTTAGGAACGAAGTTCTTAATAGCAATAATAATTCTGTAACTCGATTAAGGAAGGAGTTTAGATTAGAAGAACGGAAATTGTAGTGTAACCATGGAAAGGAAGATTTGGCGTTGTGGTAATGATCATTCGTTGGAACTGCGGTATTATGGGTTAACTTAAGTGAGCCAATTCCTAAAATTTGTGAACCCTATCTGAAATATCGCAAAATTATTCGGAAAAATTAAACTGGAATAACTGTCTGCAATTTTTTTTAACAAAATATTTTCTTTAAATACTAAGTTACACATCTGGACAATTTGTTGAGATGACAAGCGCCTTTTGAGTCACAAGACAAATTTTGGGTTGTATACCCAAAATTTGAGATTTAGGAATAAGAGGAAGACATTACACTTTACAGCAGTTGAAAGCGAAGAAAAAATGTTTTGAAATAGCACACAGTAATTATTAATTTCATTCATTCTTCTTCTTCATTAGTGGTCCTAACAGGTACTTAAGCGCCACGACCTTCCAACTATACTTCGCAACCGTAACTCGAGGATAAGGTGGTTATCCCCATGCCTCCCAGCATGTCTGGGTATCCGGAGAGCACATAGAAAAGGCAATTAATCGAAAAAGGTAATTAATCGAATGAACAATTCGTCGAACGACAATTCATCGAAAATGCAATTCATAGAAAAAACAATTCACCGAAAATTTTAGCTTTTCGAAAATGTTATAATAAAAGTGATCCATTTAGAACAAATACTGAACCGTGCAGAGTGAGAAAGCAATGCTACTTTAATAGGGAATAATTATAGACCAATATGATTCCTTATTGTCTTTCTTGTCCTACAACTGTTTCATGTCTGTTCATGGGACTGATTTGCCTGTTTCCGGGAGGAAAAGGCCAGCCTACGCATACTCCATTATAATTATTGTTACTAGTAGTAATATGCGACTTCAATACAGCAATTATTATGGGATGAATTTTATTCTTCCCATAATAATTCAAATAGAATTAATAGAATTAATAAATCAAATAGAATTCATCCCATAATAATTCAAATAGAATTATTATGGGATGAATAAAAGTTCCAAATAGCGAATCTGAATCAGATTCGCTATTTGTAACTTTTATAAGAAAATGTCGAACCGTCCAGTTTTTTTCAATTCAGCTGTATTCGGGGCAACAAAGAAATAACGTGTCCAAATTATGTATTACAATTACTCTCTGACTTAGCGGAATTAGTAGAAGTTGTTGGTACAAGAAGCGATCTGCACAGTTCAGTTTTTGTTCTAAATGGATCACTTTTATCATAACATTTTCGAAAAAAGTTTCGAAATTATATTAGCAATTCCGCTTTGGGCTGGATCAATTTAAGGAAATTTTAGTTAAAATTTTCAGTGAATTGTTTTTTCGACGAATTGCCGTTCGATGAATTGTCTTTCGATTAACTGTTTTGTCGATGAATTTTCATGGAACCGTGGTAAAGACGCCTTGGAGATACATTAATAATATAATTAATAATAATAATAATAATAATAATAATAATAATAAATTTATTTCCATTATGTTAAGAAAAAAACAGCTAACGTCTTTTATTCCCTTATAGGGAGTAGGTGAGACCTTTAACCCTATCTAACTTTTTGGAGACTGAGATTCTCTAACGCCTTTTTATTCCGTAAACGATGCGGATTTCATTTAGCTTCAGCGTATGGAAATCGGTAAGTAACCAGCACCTACTCGTAGTAGCCCGTCGCCATCAGTGGTAGTTGAGTTCACCTCTATCGAAGATTTATAGATTTGCGGTTGATGAGAGTGCGGTAGACAACTGCTTCTGTTTTGTGTCCTAACAATAATTCTTATTAATGTCTGAAATATGAATTGTACTGTCAAATTTTGAGTTGTTCCAGATTAAAAAGTCAAGTTTCTGGGAGGAGAAAACCCTAATTACTTGAGGCAAAAGTAGATAAACTTTTAATGAATTTAATGAGTTTATTAAATTTAATAAATTAATTACATTTCGGAATTGAATTTTCTAGAGATAAGTTAATAATATTGCACATAGAAATCAATACAATACATAATTTAAATAATATGGTAATTGTAAAACGAAAAAGTAATTTAAAGAAATTATTTGCTTTAGACAATTTAAAGACCCTTAGATCCTCAGCTTTGGAAAACAGTGCTTACTGTGTACTCGTAAGTTTAGTCAGTTATATATTTTATAATTTGACTTGAGTTTGATTTGAAATTCGTATGATTCATTCAAGTACCATCTCCGATCCAGATCCAGAGGTTGACTATCACTGTTCAGTGTCCTTTATATAGAGATGTCTTCGTCGGCCTCTTCTTCTTTGCATTCTTCCCATGATGATTATATTGGTCAATCCTCCTTCTCTTATCACATATCCAGACATACTTGCCCGCCAAAAAAAAAAAAAAAACTCACGCTCTAAGCATTCCGTTTTTCTCTTCATAATCTCATTGTTAATTTCCTTTTTTGATTTGCTGTGTCCCTTGTTTGTTTGCAACGTTTCCTGTCCCACTAATCTGCATCATTCTTAGTAACCGCAGCTTCGAAGCCATCACACTTTTTTTATGTCGTTTCCAATATCACTTAAAAATATTTTCTTATTCAAACTAAAACCAAATACGAGCGTCTTTCTCAGCACAAAGTTTCTCGCACCGTCGTGTCATTGACGACGATTTCTTTTCAACTGAATGCTATTTCATCTTCCCAAGCAGGAAATCCGGTTTCGCATAAATATTATGTTGCCCGAATTAAGGGCAAAATATTTTGTTTTATATGCAATTATAGTTAGGGAATTAAGATGTGGGAACAATGTTTATATTGCTGCAAACAGAAATTTTGAATAAAGTATTTGTTTATTCATAAATGAATGTCAGCGAGACGTAGAAAAACACACAGGTAATGCAAATAGAGTGATTAAATTTGCTACTTGGAAATTACCTCGCATCTATATGGAAGGATACCCCCACAATCCGGCAAACACTGCACTAGAGTGCACGTCAGTTCCCCAGCTATTTTATGATAACTTTATCATGAAATATTATTATTCACAGCCCTAAACCGAAGGAAATTAAATTCATAATTGTCACGTGTTTATACATACAAAAGTGGATAAAATAATCATAAATTTTAAAAGAATAATTAAAAAAAAAAAAGAATACTTAAGAATAAAGGCGAGGGAGAAGATAAATGAGTTTGAATATACACAACCATCCACACATTGGGTGGCTTCTGTATGTTCAAAGATGAATTGTGTATTTCTCAAGATGATTAATAACAATTTCTTGTATAAATATTAATGATATCCTTCACTTCATTAAAACATATCCGCCCGCAAAAAAAAAATAATAATAAATAAATAAATAAAATTACGCTTTAAAGTATGAAAAAAGTTTAAATGTTTCTTTTTTATCTTTAATACATCGGGATTACTCCCGTGGCCAGTGCCGGATTTACGTATAAGCTAAAAAAAGCTACAGCCTAGGGTCTCGCAATCTGCCGGGGCCTCAAATAAAAAAAACAAAAATATATATAAATTTATAAAAAAATATTCGTAGAAAAATCACTCAAATGAAGTCAGACATATCACGATAATTTCTAAATAATTTTAAATATACAAAATATAACATTAAAATAATTTTGGCGCATTGTAAAAGTGATTGAAATGTTTTGTCTTCTTCTTCTTCTTTTTTTTTTTTTTTGAGCCTTATTTGTCGTTTATAAAACCCTTTAATTATATAATTATTTCTGTGATTTTGTAAACGCATACTTTATTATTTTTTTAATAAAAATTAAAAGACAATATATTTTCATATATTAAAAAGGGGTGTATATTTTAAATTTTTCTGAGACCAGCTGATGTAATTTAAAACAGTAGGGGGCCTCTGGGTTTTGTATAGCTTAGGGCCATGGTGGAGTGCTTCTTACTACTGAGTGATGGACGGCCCCAATTTCGTTCATAAGGACGTAACATATTCTAGCGGAGGCCTTAACACGTACCCTTCTGCTACATTTCACATAGTAGATGCAAGCAGAAGTAGTGTATCCATGAGAACATACAAGTATGCCGTCACACCCACCTGGCTCAACCAACAAATATACGAAATGAACCGATTACACAGAAAGACCAATATATTTTAATTTATTCGCAAATTAAATTTAAAAAATCAAATAAAAATAAATAATTAATAAATAATTACTCTGTATGTGACTCCTAGTCACGAAAGGTTGTAATTCTATAGCACATTAGTATCATCAGTAGGCTAAGGATTTTTTATATTTTTTAAAATTAATTTTATAATTTTTTTGTGTTTTTTTATTGATTTACATAGTCCGGAAACATTGCTATAGACACCAAACAGAACTTTTTTTTTTCAGAGGCAAGAACGAATCTTGTTGCATCCATCTAGTTTCTGAAAAGAAAAAAAAAAAAAAACGAATTTGAAAGAGTGCTGTTAGATCAGCTTAATCTTCATAAAATAATAACTAATAAAGATAAAAATCATTGGGGGGGGGGACTATCGAAAACCTGAAATGTGGAAGGCCTCTGAATATCTGAAATACATGATATTCGACTAGAAGTGCTCAAATATGGAAATGTAAAATAAAATACAAAAAAAAAATACCGAATCTTTGGAGAGGACACCTTTTAAGTAGTGCATTACTAAGACCAGCTTCTTTTGAGAAATAATCGCACTTCATGTCATTAATGTGAATTATTTTGTCGCTTCCTGAACATTTCCTCGACATTGCAGAAGACTCAGTTTTCTAAACAAATATTTTTTTTAGCAGAGAGAAGATATTAATTTTCTTTTTCCTTCTTAACTTTAGGTTTCTCCAGCAACGATCATCCACCTGAGGTAATCACATGTTCCTGTGTTAAACCTTTTCTGAATGAGGTTACCCTTTTTGGAGGAATGTCGGAGGAGAGGGATAGTAAACCATTTTAGCACCTGAAGTGAAATGTACTTAATATAAATAAAAAAAATAATAATAAATAAATTTTTGAGAATCGGCAGCTTTTTAATCGATGCTTTCAAATGGCACAGTAAACGTTTATATTTCATAACACACACACACACACACACACACACACACACACACACACACACACACACACACACACACACACACACACACACACACACACACACACACACACACACACACACACACACACACACACACACACACACACACACACACACACACACACACACACACACACACACACACACACACACACACACACACACACACACACACACACACACACACAAACTGGCAAACTTAAAAATGACATCAAAAATGAAAATTAAAAATAAGTTTTGTCCTGCATCAATCTATCAGGACACTTACAATGTTGACGTTGACAAAAATGACGCACATTAGGAAATAAGAATCTATGTTGTTTCCCTTTTTTAAAAAAATATTTTTCCATCAAAAATGCATGAAACAACAATCTCCGGTTTCAGTAGCTTCGTATTTCGTTATTTAAATTGAACTCGATATATTATTTCTTCAGTAGGTATTATTATTCGTTGTCAGGAATTCGTTCGATAGCTGTAGATGCGTATTGTCTTACCTTTTATCTTTTTTTTTTTATTATTAAATAAACGAAACAAAATTCTACATGAAAGGGCAAGGAAATCATTTCAAAGACTGTTTAATTCGCAGTCCTTCAAATAACAGAAACTAAAGTGTGTTGAACCCGTTATATAAAGCGCAACAGGTGAGTAAATAATAAACACAAACAGTTGCAGCTGTCAGAACAGAACTAACTTTGATCATGAAAAGCATATCTTCTATAGTCCACGACCAGAGACGCTAACTGTACATCGGCAGTTCTGAAATCGCAAATACATATATGATATCTTTGACGTACTGGATCGTGTGTCTTGCTAGCTTTGTGTCGTAATCATCATAACAGCGCGTACCGTATTGGGGAAAAATACCCCCCCCCCCAGAAGAGAAAGATTAAAACTCTTCTGCGTTTAGATCAGTTGAGTAACATGAGACGATCAAGCAATTTGTTTGAATCCCTTGATCTGATCAAACATTTCGATCAGATCAAGCAGACAGATAAAACATTCTTATAGAATTCTATGTCGGGAAAGGAAAGGTACGAAGTTAAATTCGTTTATAATTCAACTGTTGCGATGGCAACTGCAGTGACGAACGAATGATGTTAAAATACATACACGCTTAATGATGAAAAGTTTCAAGTGTTTCGTAAAGGTTCACTGTTATCATTCAAGGCCAAGGGTTAGTACACTGCTTGTTAATTCAAATATGAAAATCAATTTCCTTCAGCGCAGTAATACTGCGCTGAATATTTTAATAATTACAACATAGCTCACATTTCATATGAGCTTTGAGAAATGATTAGCACTAGCCTGCTAACATCCAAGATTCCATCTGCTATGATGGTACTGCATTTTTTTTTTCTATAGTAAAAATATTCAAGCTTGACATGTGTACTACGCACGTCATTAACAACACAGGTTTGATGTCAAACTTCGACAGATTTGGCGACATGTTACTTCTCATTTCTTTGCAAGCTTCAAGTTAGAAAATAAATATAATCTGGAAGTCGGTCCAGATTAATTGTCTGAAAACTCTACCCTTAAATCATATTTATAAAAACTGTGCAGGAATTTTGCAGTTAATAAAAGAAATTCATAAACGAGGAACCATCCCATCATACTAGGCAGTACTACAGACAATTCGACAGGCAGATAAGAAAAAAAAAAAAATCGAGTGTTATAAGACTGCAGCTCTGAGAAGACATAACTCATATCTGATGTAACACGCTTTTCAAAGTATCAAAAGACTTTTCTGTAGAACAAATGCAATGGAATAATCTCTAATGGTGATCTCAAGATGGATGATTTGAAGGTAGCGTAGAATTCAATTGTCAAATGATTTCATTACGCCTTTAGATCAGAGAGGTACTGTAGATACCAAACCGCGAAGATATGTATCTCGCGGTAGTATTAGGGAAAGAATAGAGAAATCTTAAGTCACCTCAGTGAAGACCTTGAAAAGAATATCGTCAGTCTCGTGGTAGTTAGGAAGCCGACATGTTTGTGTGGTCATGTCACTGTTATATTTTCAAGAACGTCTATATGACTCCCACCTATAAAAGTTTGTAAAACTATAATATATTACTACTAGGTAGGCTAAGGATTTATATTACTCTATATATGTTTGTTTTTACATAGTCCGGAAACTCTGTTCTAGAGACTGAAGATGGAACTTCAGGCCTTCAAAAAGAGGGGCGGTGAAATTGATTTTGAAATTGAAATTGAACTCCCACCTTAAGACAACCACAGCCATCCATACTCTTGGCGGAATTGGAACCGGCATTCTGTTGGCTGAAGAGTGAAATACTCTTAACTAAACTGCTAAACAGACTGGCCATATCCATCATTGATAACTTTCCAAGATACAGAATAATTACCGAGAATAGAAGATTATGAAAAAGGTGGGATATGTTGTATTGCGCATGGAAATAATTTGCTGAAATGAAATAATAAGAGCAAATTAAGTTCCTGATCTCCTGTTAGATTTTAAATTCTCTCCTACTATTGTAGGACAGAATCCTGTAGGATTAGATTTAGATCTTTGATAACTTGTCTATAACTACTTCAGAATTTCAAAAAAATAAATAAATAACGGAAATTTTGATATAAGCTAGATGTCATATACTTCATGTTTAACTGAACAGCTATGGTATATTTTTATTTTATTTCTTTTTTATATCTTTGTTTATTCATTTATTCCGAAAATTAAGATTTTCGGAATAAATTATTTGGACAAAGGATAACATTCGGTGTATCATAGAATGAAAAATTTAATTTTACAACACAATTTGAATGTTTTTCATAAAAAATTCTTTGAACTTTTCAAATTCCAAAAATGCATGTTTAATGAGAGAATTCACTCAAAAAGAAAAATCATTAGATCTTTCTTTTTGCGTTATTGAAATAATATAGTACAGCAGCTTCTTCAGAAAAGAAAAAAAAATCTACAGAAACTGATTATTGGTTGGGAAAACATGAAGTATATTGAGAGAATGATTATTAATACTAGATAATCCAAAACCAATAGATAATTTATGTTACAGGATTAGCGATTTCAAAAGTGCTTGAAATAACATCCAGATTGGACGATGAAATTGAATAAGGCAACCAATTAGCAACATTAACCTGAATCAAGCAAAATTGTTGGGTTAATGAAACTAGATATTTTATGGAAATCCTCGACAAAACTTTTGGGACCTTCTAGTTATTATTATAGTGGATGGGTAAAGGATGACATAAACTTAGATCCTCCTATAAAGAAAACGTTCTTTTAGGACACTTCGCTTTACTGATAGGTCACTGTCTGGTATAGTACTACAAAGTGAATATCATCCCTTATTTACTATTGAAATCCTGTGCTATTGAGATTAGAAGCGATAGTCTATTGGTAGCAAGACGGAGATTTTAAGTGCTGCTTGAATAACAAAGCCCAAGATTAAGGTCTGTGTCCTTGTTAAAATTTAAAAAAAAAAAAATGTCATTATGATCAGACGTTTATAAGCCTATGAAGATCCAAAACAGCGGAACATATGAATAGGAATCCTGCAACATATACGAGAACAAAAATGGGGGGGGAGAGAAAAAGGGAAAGAGTAAGCAATTAAAAAAAAAAGCCACTAAATGAATGACGGATGTGGAAAAACTTGCAGTTCAGTTTTACTTAGGAAAAGTAATTTGGGTTTAGAAGATTGCAAACGGAGATATCGAAAGTGAACCAAAACTACGCATAGAACTAAATATAAGTTCACTTTATCTGGGGAAAAATACTACTTTTAAAAGTATTGCCTTTTTTTTTTTTGGTTAGATAATTTTTATTATCTAACCATAATTAAGGAATCCTGCTCTAAAGATCAAAATTTATTTTGATCTTTAGAGCAGATTTTTTCAAACCAATTAAATCCACCAATAAGCAGGGTGGTATCACATCCAACGTTAAAAATCATTTTCGATCTAATCTAATCCAAAGATGAATTCAAACTCATGGTGCGCAAAAAAGGATGCTGTCCACTTGACTAACCAGATTACCCTAACAAATAATCTTCTCAATGCGTTGTGGGGACACAAAGTATTGTTTCTTCTCCTTATTACACAAACCACTATTGGAATTCCTAAGTGTGCAAGGATTGGAAATCCTACTTTATATTTCTGTCTCTTGTAATGCTCAATGTACTATGAAGTTCAAACCAACAGGAACTTAAAATGTACCGCGAGCGTGCATCTCTCATGATCATCACGGCCACGGCATTATATCCTATAATGCCGAAAGCTAATTGTAAATTAAAATATCTTTTCTTCAGAAATTCTAAGATAAAACTTAATTGCGCTATGACATCATTATAACAAAATTATGCCATTAAATAAGGCGTCCAGGGAATAGCGAACTGTACATTCATGATCATAATTGAGAAATAGCATATTCACGCTCCTAAATTTTTACAACATTAAAAATAAACATTCCATGTCTATAGTGTTTGTGTTGTTTATGCTGTATTGATTCATTTATTTTTGTATTTGAATTTTTTTTGTACTTCGATTAAAAAAATATGATGATCTCTTTAATTTAGCTATTTTAGTGAAAAAAACACTGTAAAAGGCCTTAATCGGAATGATGGTTCTTACGCTTTTCATCACGGTAAATAAATAAGTAAAGCCTTCACTTTAGCAGCGCAAATGCAATGACACACAAATTGTCAGAGCAACAATGAATCACGTGTCATAACCTCGTTTTATGTTAACTTTGCCTATTTATTCAGCTGTCGTTTTGTATATTGCAACTATTACCATTTGGCTCTTGTTTGCTTCCAGGAGGTCGGATTTCACTATAGAACTTTACGGGGAAAAGTCTTTTTCAAATAATAATAATAATAATAATAATAATAATAATAGAAAGTGGAAGAAATAATCCCCACTAACAGTTATTCATTTTAAATCAATGAGCGATGTGTAAAATTACAATCTAATCACTTAGCACGTGACATGTCAGTAGCAAGTTATTCTTAATAATCTCCTATTTCTTGTCAAATGAAACAAAAATTCGTCAATGAAATTGGTGTTCATAATATGGACTATTACATGTCACTTCGATAAATGTAAAATGTTTGCTCAAATGGATTAACAACGACCAAAATCTTTATATGCTTATTTGAATAACGTTATTAACAAGTATCCGAAAATTTTACATTAAAATGAAGTATTTAATGTCAATATTATTATTGGGTTTGTTAAATTATCAACGGACCAAATAAAAACAACGGGGGTTAGACGAAGTTTTCCATTAGAAAAATAAAAATATTTGTCTTCGTCATTTATTCCAAAGCCTGTGTAGCCTTTCATGTGGTTTCGTGTAGGAAACCACATGAAACCATACGGCAATGGTTTCATGTGGTTTCCTGATTGTCTAATATTTACATCATAAAGAAAGATCATTAAGAGGTTTGATTGATTGATTCCACTAGTTGCATACAACTAATGGAACTTATTTATCTTTTTCTTCTGGAAAAATCAGGCTTTAATCTCTAAATTTAGAAAGATCTACAGTAAAAGTCATTATTACAGGCAACAATGTGAAAGTTTAGAATCCCGCGATGGTAGCAGTTATCCGTACTGCCACCCATTATCTTTCAAAATCATCGGTAGTCATAAGCGCAGCTATCGGTGACTATTAAAGGTAAAGACCGACTGCTCGCCAATTTTCAAAAGTTCGTTAGGACTGAAGGAGCTGCGTCTCGCGTTGGACGATTTATTTATTCATTTATTTCAATAACAATAAGAGCTACAGTTCAATTTTAGTTCTGTGATGAACGGTAATTCATCGGTTAAAATGAAATCATTGTTATTGTTGCATTCCAAGCAAATGTACCATAATTTTAGTTCTGTGATTTAATCGCATATTCACAATCACAGAAATTAAAAAAGTCTGAGGATGGAGAGAGAGAGAGAGAGAGAGAGAGAGAGAGAGAGAGAGAGAGAGAGAGAGAGAGAGAGAGAGAGAGAGAGAGAGAGAGAGAGAGAGAGAGAGAGAGAATGTCCCCGAAATTTCCGTTTAGTGAATCACGACTTGATGGGTCACATCGATTCCGAGGGTATTTTGAAAACCGTTATTGACATCTGTCAGTCTTCAAATGCAAAACAATGTCAATGTCTTGAATATCAATAAAAGATATTTACTCGAGAAGGAAATGCACAATCAGAACCACTTCTGTCGCTCGAAACCTAAGCTGTAAGCACATTTCTTTATGGTGTAGACTGTGTGATAAATAACGCTGTGTGCTGTCTGGAGATTGTAGCAAGGTCATTGATATCACAAGCTGATTACAGGACTATAACTCTAACGACAGCTGCATTACCTGGGTCTTCCGCGTCTGTTGCCTTCTCATAGCCTTCAGTATCGCTGAAGGTCAATTCAAAACCGTCCTGCAGCTCTTTCTCCGAAGACATTGCAAAAATCGACGCGCGTGTACTTCTTCGGTGCCGAATAATTATTTCTTCAGGCACTTTACTTAAGGCGTTATTTTGGACTCCGACAAAATCCTTTGAGTATAAAATAACTTATAAGTTACCAACCAGCCTGAAGGCTCACCTCGAAGAGGGTTTCTTTCCTTTTTTTAAGTGACTACATCGAAGTAGTTCCTTATTACGGTTTAATGTTCTTTTCTAATTCATTTTAAGACGCGTAAAGAGTAGAATCAACCATGTTTACGCTTTAGAATGTTAGTAAACTATTTACTGTTTCAATTTGAAGTTAACCGGCCACGAGGGCTTTCATGTTATCAAATAAAATACATTATTGCCCTTTTCTGTCCAGCAGCAAAGGACAGTAATGTAAGAGGAAAAACAAAAATAAAGAATATAATTATATATAACTGCAGGAATATGCAAAGATGGCTCTGTCATTTTGAGAGATTATACGATAAATACGTTTCAATAGTAACAATACTAATACACCAGCACAACTAGGCTTATCACCCGTGAACTTTGATTTTTTTTTTCCGCATCAAGGAGTTCTTCCTGTGTCGATTTGTACATAAAGGTTTGAAGGGTTGTACTCAAACAGTTACCTACATTTACTGCTATTCCTTCCTCCCTTTTTATGAATTTCCTAAAGAGCAATACGGAGGTAAAAAAGTTATCTCTTCAGGAAACTGGTTTTGTTTTTTATTCCGCAAAACAGGCAAACCGGTCAGAAGAACACGCGCAATTAATAATCATAAAACAATATAATGGTCTCATAGTCTTAGTTGCTTCTGCCATAATTCCAAGTACAACAGCAACAATGTAAAGAGTTGCATCTGCAGGCATTCAAGTTCAATGGTAAAAATTTCTTTCTCTCTCTGTCTCTCTGAATATGTGTCTTTGTCTCTCTTCGACTTTCTTCACATTCACAGTATTAGTATCACCCTAAAAACAATAAAGATAAAAACATTTTTAAAAAAGAGAAAAGAATGCCTGAAATTTTATCATTTTTATTACCAAGTAACAAAATCAACAGAAACTAACGAAACAAGCACAATACAAACATCATACGACCAAAGAAAATCGGAACAAATATTAATAGAATATTCTGTTTGATCTCTTTGTCTCACATTTACAGAATTTCGGTAAAATAGCTCATTCACACTATTCGTGTTCTGTCTATCTTTGTATATAGCTCGTTAAACGAAAACAGAGAACTGTGCGATTTCCTAAATTTTAAATAATTAGCAATTATTTTTAAATTTATTATTTGTTTAGTTTTTAATTTAATATATAATAATGTTAGTATATTGGACACATTAAAATTAATTAATTAACTTAATAATTTTCCCAAATGCACTTATTCTCAGTTATTTTTTGCTATTTCTTTGATTTTACTATTTTAAATGTTCAGTTAAAAATACACAATTCAATTAAATCTAACAACCACCTTGGTTTCATTTAAGGATGCATTTTTTTGTTTGGACAAAATTATTTTTATTATTTATTAGCCTTCATTAACTTAATGATGCAAAAATTATGAAGGGAGCGTTTTGCCCATCATTCACATAAAATCGTATTGGAGAAATATGTTTCATTTACAGAACAAACAGAAGAAGAATAGCATAAGATAAAACAAAAATAGCATTCTTATCTATAAAGTTATATCACTGTTTACTCTATTTTTTATCAACCTATGGATAATATTTCAAATATCACTTCTTCATTTCACCATTAGAGCTTCAGTAGCTCAGTCGGTATAGGCGAAGCCCTTTAATCACAAAGACCTGGGTTCGATTCCCCTCGAAAGAAATCTTTATTTGGTCTTTTCAACTGAATGTGAGTTAGGCAGTCTCATACGGAAGTAGACAGAATTTTTTCACTCGAAAACTCAGGTTTTTTCGTCCCTCAAAACAGGCAGACTAGCCCGTGAACACACACACACACGGAATTACAGTCATAAAATAGATACTTAATCCCTCATTAGGAGGACCCAACCACTCTCATGAGGAACCCAATACGAATAAATAAAATTTCACCTTTACCGAGGAAAGAACTCTATGGCGTTATTATGTATTGGAATATTAGGTTGTGAATATGAGTTCAGAGAAAGAGGCGGCTGGTGGAATATTACGTTTTTCAAGTGCAACGAATCTATTTGATGAAGTAAAAGAAGAGTAAAGAATAATAATAAATCATTTCCCTGATGTATTCTTGCGTTTTTTTTAAATTAGAATAATATTTTTGAATGTCAAAGTAGATAAACACAATGGTATGCCATTTTATTACAGTTATGTTTATTCACTTTCGGCTGAACAAATGTTCATTTATGCAATAAAACTGTTCCGATAAGTTATTGGTGATAAATGATTCCAGTAATTCTTATCACAAAGGGAATTTATCAACTGCCCATCATTCACAGTACTGTTTTTTTAAATAAATACAGTGAAGCACTATCAGATAATGGAAACGAACGTGAAACCGTTCAACAAATCCACCGTCGTAACTTTTTTTTTTTTTTTTGTATGAAAAGAAATCACAGTGAAATCACAAAGAAATCACTGATGGAACTGTAACCGAAAGATGGAATGTGGAAGAAAGTTAATAGAGCATGAAGTCGACCAAGGTGATAAAACCTGTAACGATATACGCCAAGTGCAGACTGTTCGGTGCCAGCTGCAGAGACTCGTGTCATTTATGCATGGTACACTTATTGTGTAAATTCAGATGGTAAATATTACTTACGTAATGTTTTGCTCTTTATGATATAACTTAAAGATGAATCAAATGCGTGATGAAAAAGGAACTGTACTCCATAGGTGGCACAGAACTTGAAAAGGCCTTGTCTGTTATATTATCGCGGATTACCAAGTGTTGCTCTGGTTTCTAATTCATTTTTTGTTTTATTTTTAGCTTTACTTCAACAACTTTTCTTTTAATTTTAATTAAAAAGAAATCTTTCTTTGGACTAATATGTTAAAAACGACAAATTTTAATTTTAATTTTGATTTTCTTTGAATTAAGATTTTAAAAATATATACTGCACTATGGTAAGAGATTTTTTTTTCAGCTTGCTAGCCTTTTCTCAATGAAAGAAAAACGAATTATTATTCAATGTGCCTCAGACAAATAAGATCCAATCAGAATAAAATTTAAAACACTCACATGCAACACAAGAAGGTCTGAGTTGGCGATATTTGATTAGAAAGACATAGGTTCGAATACCGTCTAAGCAGCGAAAAATCTTGATATGAACTGTTCCGAGTGAAAGATGACATCGTTGGTATTTCAGCCGATAAAATAAAATCGCAAACTACCACAAAAACACATGCAATCAGTAGACGCGAGACTGGCCTCATAGTGTGTGTATAATTTCCTTGAATTTTGTCAGTCAGATTAGGCTTCTCATGCACTTACGTTTCCAGTGCATGCATTATCTTTCCTTGAAAACAAATATTTCTATAGCAAACACTTTACCCGGAGTTATATCGAATAGCGCTTAGCTGGCCACCCCCAGATTTATATAGCATCTTTAGATCATATATCGTTCAACTATTTTCTCATACAACACTACCTTACATTCTTTATCTATCCTACAATCGGTAATTTTTTCTTAGGAATTGTTTGTTTTTTCCCAACATTTATTTCGTTTTCGTAAAGAAAGACAACCAACCATGGATAATTGCTTGCTTTAAATAGGCAGTACACTCCATAATATAAAAGAGGTACATAAAACTATCTGATATGCGGCATTATATTTTAGTAAAGATCACTACACACTATATTCCATAAAAATGTATGAAGTGGTTGAAAAAAAAAAATTTAAAAAAAAAAAACAAATTTAAAATTTATAGGAAAGAAACGCCATTGTGTAAGTCATCCAAGTCGTGTGAATCATGCCACGAAAAAGTGAAAGAGGACCCTATAATGAAGGGTTACCTGACACGATGCTTTTATTTTAGCCGCATAAATGCGTGTCTTACGCTTACCTGTCGGTAGTCATTTGCAATTATATTTCAAGTTGTGACTGCGATTAGCTCATCACTTCTTTTTACACTTGAAACGAATGCAACAAACAAGTTTATATTGTACTTTCTTACATATTAATTGATCGTATAATTTATCCATAATTTCGATTTATTTTTCTATTAAATTTAATTTTTATTTTTCTCATTTAATGTCCATAATCCGAGCAAATCGAATACTGAACCAAAAAAAAAAAAAAAAGTGAAAGTTATATCGACTGGAACAGAAGTAATAATGAAAATTACTTTTATGGCTAATTTTTACTGTCAGAAAACTCAGCGATATCACATATCTCTATGTAAAATTAAACTAACTCAACTATTTCTGGTGAAGTCATTAATTTGGAACGTGTGCTAGTAATAATTATTACCGGCTTCCTTACATACCTGACAGAAGAGTAGTGTTATAGATATAATTGTGTTAAAATGATTAATAACTAATAAAATAATAGAAAATTGATGCGATATAATGTTACTGTTTTTATTAAAACAATAATAACATAAGATTAAATTAACTTTATAGAATACTTGTTCTGTTAATTATATGGATTTTTATTTGAACTAATCGTTGATGTAGACCCAGTATTGAGTGATTTTGAGATTTTTGTGTAGAATATGACTGTATGTCCTTATAAATTATAATTATTTTATTTCAGTGGTCTTTTTTTATCTGTGAATATATTGTTTACGCCTGTTATTTGTAATCATTCTTACATAAAAAATCTAACCTTCAATTTTAAAAATGACACTAATAGTATACTTTTTTTTTTTTTTTTTGTAATGTTAAAGAACGATGACCTAGCAATCTCGCCATCACAAGTGAAGTATATTAAGCAAGATACAAAGTTATTGTTTAGGCTATCTAAAGTATCTCCGATAGATGGCGTATCTTCGTGTAAAGTCTACATTGGTGTCAGCAACAATATAGCTTTTGATATTCTAGATTTCATATGCTAAACTTCTACATATGAGATTTTCGAGAATCGTGACACTAATAATGATAATAAATCTAAAAGCTTTTATTTTCAAGCTGTTTATAAATGAATGCTGATACCACCATTCTTCCCATTTTTGTTGTTTTGTTTTTAACTCTACTTTATGAAATTTAGTACAAAGAAATCTCGTTATCACCAGAAAGTTATCTGATAGCAAATATGCAAGGCTATAAGAACACATAAATTCAAAGTGCAGACTCTTGCATTAATAAACTAGTTGGTGTGAGTATAAACTTACGGAACTACCGTGGAGAAACGGGTTTAATTCGCAACTTACTGAAACCAAAATAACTATGAGAGACTATTTTACATAAATTCCAAAATTTCGGATAGAAATATACAAAAACTTCTCTTTATAAAAGAGAAGAGTGATGACACAAAACGAAAGGCATATTCAAACAACATTATTATAGAAAAATAGAAATTGAATGTTAGTTTGGTGAGGGTATTTGCGGTAGTAGGTAAATTCGCAGATGAAATAAAGTTCAGATAATTATTTAAGATATAAGCTCAGATAGGTTTCATTAACCCACATGACCCAGAAGTATCAGGACAATTGCTGGAACAACATTTACAAGCAATGCTTGTTTGATGCAATTAATAACTAATTTTGATTTCAGAATCCCAACAGTGGTTTGAACCATGGAGGTTCAAATATTTCTTTGTTTAAATATTTCTTCTTAAACGTGGATTTTCTGACCCCTATTACTTCTGAACTCGCGCTGTATATTGAAAAAATAATATTTTCAACCAAAGGGAGTTGTCGTCTCTCTGTACTACAGCGACTATGAAGTTCGATCCATTCACTTATACAGCATGTATCAAACTACATAGTCTAAAACAGTAGGAATTATGTAGGACCCAATCACCACCAATCAGTCGATTAACAAGTAAAAGGTTGCAGAAAGTAGTTTAAGATGTCGACAAGAAACATACCATATATGGTAATTAATGAGGCAATTCTTTACAACCTCAAAGGCTCATTTACCTCTTGTGGATGTAACGAATGTAAAAATCTATTTTTACAACATAATTCTATCATTCATTTCAGTAATATACAGCCAAAAATGTTGAAGATACTACAATTTTCCAATACAAGTTTTTAATCAAAACTTTCTGTATAGTTATATTTCACACTAGTCTATTACGTCTTACATTCTCTAATTTGACAGGATCTTAATTTTCCATATTCTAACATACTTCATGAATACATCTATATCTTTGCCTGTCCTTCTAGATCTTTTCCTTCAGGTTTTTATTTCAAACCTGTTCAGTTACCCTTTCACTTTTTTTTTATTTAAAGGATCAAAACTATCTAAATGAGCTATCTAAATGTAAAGTACTTCTCTAATGTATTCATCCAAACTAGTCACACCGCTAGATCAGTGATATTCAATCTTTTATTACATTTTTATTTTAGCCTCAAATCTCAGATTGTAGTTTAAACGATACGCGAACCCTAATGCAGTCTTCAGAAGCTCTTAGAAAAGTTTATTTTGCCACTTTTATGATGAAGTTGTTTTCTGGATTCTTTCTAAATCTTTCCATAAGTTTGTTTATCAGTCTTTAAACGTAACTGAGCTTTCAGACGTCTTTCTCCATATCCATCAAGGACACATACTGGTTAACTTGCGAAAATGTTTTTTTTTTTTTTTTTTTTTTTTTTTTTTTTTTTTTTTTTTTAAATCGTAGACAACTTCATTCCGTTTACATATTGACCAAATCTCTTAATTTTTAATTCAAATTTTGAGTTCCAGTCATTTGGTTTGAGCGTTCGAACTCATTCACTATTCTGTAATAATATCTATCGAGTTCACATCGTGATTCTTAAGCAAATTACTTTTAAAAAATCACTGACCACAATTATTATAAGATTCATTAGGTTTTGAATTCAACAAGTTGTAACTCCAGTTCCAGGTTTAATATCAACGATAAGTCACTTTATTTGACAAAAGTATTTAACGTAAATCAGGTTTGCAAAATTTGAAGTGTTAAATCCAATGAATGAAACAGTGGCATCTTGCAAATAGAAACAAAAAACTGTCAGGTTTATTCTTCTTCTTCTTTTTTTCGTCATCCTCTTTTTTTCTTCCGAAGAAACGACTGAAGATCTCACCGTCATTCAAATTTCGAATCGAGATTTGGAATCTAGACGTTCATTATGTTGCTTAAAGTTCTAAGAATTTCAACACAATCAACATAAAAGGAAGCAATTCAGGGAAATTCTTCCTCTGTAAGTACCTCTATAAGTCCTACCGTACCAAATTTGGAGTAGTTTTTTCTTACATTCCACAGGATTCTCTGAGAATTTCATCACAGTCGAATCAAAAACAGAGAGGAGACTGTTTTGGAAGGGGAACAGAAAACAAAATACTACACATGCTAAATACATATAGGTTACATCGTTTAGCCGACTTCGATCACTTATTCAGACTGTTTTACCTTCACCCGCCTAAATAATACCCGCCAAACAGTGATGTGCCTATTTGCATTTGTGCATTGAGGGTAAATTGTTCAAGCAGTAAAATTTCAGTATTAGTTCGTCTCCTTTCTACAACAGTGGAAACCTCGTTTAACTGGGAAACAGTGTTGTCAGTGATGTTGTGTCACCAAGAGTACTAAGTTTAGATATCAGCTAATATGAAATTAAAAGTTTGCTTAATAAGTCAGGCACTACCAACCGATTCTAGTACATTTCACTAACAAGGGGGGTGGGGATTCTTACCGATTACCCAGATATCTTAAAAGTGAAAGTTCGACGCCAAATTAGAAATTCAGTTCTCATTAATTTCTTACAGGATATGTGAAGGGAAGTCTCCCTGTTATTTAGTTTCATCTATAAAAAAAAATAAAATAAATTCTCTAACGCCATTTATTCTCCAAAGGGAGTAGGCGAGGTGTTTAGACCCCAGTAACCAAGACCGTGGGCAGCCTATCTCCACCATTAGCCATCACCGATAGCTGGCCTTAGGCTATCCATGATTTCATAGTCATCTGGGGAGGAGACTACTGCAGACAACTGTCGCGATTTCGTGGTCTATAAAGTGATATACATAATCGTCGGAAACAGAGTGAGTTATACGATCGATTCTCTTGCTTTTCTGATTTAAAAAAAAAAAAAAAACTTATGTTTATGGGAGGAAAAACCCTAACTGCCTTGCCAAAGGTCATCAACAGCTTAGACTTACATTGACGTGAAACATTTGAGATATGTAGACAATGGTGTGTTAAATCCTTCGCCATGAATGTCTAATGGGCAGTAAATATGAGAATTCCCTATACCGCTCACGAAACCAATGAAAATGTCCGAAAACTGATTGATTCAATAGACGGGAGAATATTCTGACAGTCATCAGAAGAAGACAGATGAAATGGTTCGGACATGTGGAGAGGGCTAATGGCATTCCAAAGCAAGCATTAGAAAGAATCGTTCCAGGACCGAAGGTTAGCGGCCGATCTCGATTAAAATGGACTGATAACATCAAAAAATGGACAAATTCCCCCCTTTTGCAAATGATATCAAGAACAAGAGACCGAGATGATTAGAGGAGGCTAACAAAGAATATCACCTACCAGCCATGAATGACCCAACGGTCCATTTAGGACTACGGGAGAAGAAGACAATGGTGATGCTTACATATGCACAAAAAACAAGACAGAAGCGATTTTCATTGTTAGCTGCTTATAAAGCTCCCTCATGTATTGGGGGAGAAATGGGTTCTAAAATATTTTGTCATAGGAAGTTCATGAATAGAGTCTCCATTGGACGGTATACCTCATGACGTTATTGGCGTTATTTGCTCGGTGAAATCCAGTTTCTACATTGATTCCCTCCCTCCGTTCCTCTGTTGACATTTATTCTATCTATTCTTTGCTCAGTCGTCCAATCAACACTAGAACGCTTTAGTAGAACGTCTTTTTGTAAACAAAAAAAAAAAAAAACAATATCGAACATTAAACTGATATTATATGATTGAATAAAACAATAACTAATTTTAAAAGGCTTAAACAAATAAGTAAATAAAAATTTGTAGGAATAATCAATTTCCCGATATCTCGGCTATCTTTTAGCATGTACACACGTAGTCTGTTTTTCTTATTTAAAAGAATTTAAATATAAAAACTTTTTTAAAAAATAGACAAACGGAAGATATTTACATGATGAGGGAATGCAAGGAGTGACATCTGGGTCACTTCTCGGATTCCCCTCAATAAAATGGAAAGAGAGAAAAGCACCGTTACATATCCGCGCATGTTGCCAACAAAGGACTGCAGCGGGACGGCAAAACCGGAAACAGCAGCACCAGCTGTTGCCGGGAGTTAAAAAATAAAATAAAATAAAAGTTCTACGGTTTGAAATATTGTGATTTCAGGCAGTTCTTCAGAAATGTCGACCAGCAAAATACATGCAATAATAAACTTCCTATTGTCATTTAAAAAATCCTTCATAACCAATATGGTTATAATCAATAACATTCAAAACCAGCTGATTTCAAATGCTTAGATATTAATAAATAAAAATAATTAAACACCTAAAAATATATCAGACGTTAAAGCTATTAAAACAACTAAAAATTTGATTGAAAATCTCAGTGAAGGAATCGCTAACAATGCACATGCATATTCCGAAAATGTCCCTGGTCTCAAAGGATAAACGTTTGTAGATTCCATGTTTTGGATTCTATGATTTGCTTGAAGTGTATAGCAACGTGAATAAATAGACTGCTGATTACAAGTACAGCTCATTGTTAAGTAAGGAAGTTATTTATCATTCAGTTAACAATACACAACGCTGCGTCCATATATAAATAATTCAAATCCCACGCTTATTTTAGACTACAACTTGTATAGACTATCTTCTGATATAGGACTTCGGGTGAAATGGCAATAGATAAGGAGAAGGACAAAGGCTAAAGATTTGTTCACAGGACTATTGAACTAATTTTAAACTACGTGCGCAAATACAGTAGAGTCGTGGTTAATCGATCTTTGTTTAACTAAAACTCTTATTTCAATCCACGTGACATATTCAAGGATAGTCCAAAGTTTTTCGACTATACTCAGAAGAAAATCAGTTTTTTTCAAACAATAAAATGTTTCGTTTTTATTCTTAAAACCTTTAAATTTTAAACACTCTGGAATTCGTGGCTGTTTGATATTTAATATGCATGTATTATGCTTCGAATATACTCTGCAGTACAGGACTGATCTATATTCATATTATTACTTCATACATATTACTTAATATTTATTACTTCAGCATTATCTGGCATTATAAGACGATCCCCCAATTTCTTCTTTCTTGTATTAATGCAACTTTAGGTATTGTTGTTATATCCATTATTTTTATATCCATGCATATCCGTTATTTTTTTCATAGCATAGATTTAGTATTTACGCGAATTACTCTAATTAAAAGTGATTAGCCCCAATTTTAATTAATTATTAATTTTGCATTTTTTTTAATTTTAGGATTATTAAAATTGTCATCATTTAAAATCATGGAATCAGCGACAAAATGAAGAAAGTATGAAGCTCGATTTAAAATAAGGGTGATTGAAATGGCAAAGCAAACTAATAACTGTGCTGCTGCTGCTGCAAGAAAGTTTGACATAACCGAGAAGATGGTAAGATAACGAAGGAAGAAAGAAGGTATTTTTAAAAAATTGCCAAAGAAAAAATGTGCGATGAGAACGGGGATCACCCGATGGCCGCAACTGAAAATCACGTTGCAGAATGGGTATTCGAACAAAGGCAGAATGGTTATCTTGTTAAAAGAAATATGATTAGACCATATGCACTAAAACGGTCAAGATTGAATCCGGGTGAAAGTATAGAATTTCAAGCTACTTCAGGATGGTGTAATCGTTTTATGAACAGACAAAATCTGGCAATACGACAAAAAACGAAAATTGCTCAAAAACTACCAGCAGATCTTGACCACAAACTTACCAGTTTCCATAAATTTATTATTCAGTTGAGACAAGAACATAAATTTCTATTGTCAAATATTGGAAATATGGATGAAATTCCTATTAGCCTTGATATGATAAGCAATATAAAACAGTGGAGTCTAAAGGTAGTAAGAGTGTGCTAGTTCGAAGTACAGGTCATGAAGAACCAAGGTTTACGGTTGTGTTGTCATGTTTGGCTGATGGAACAAAGTTAAAACCAATGATCATCTTCAAACGTAAAACTAAAACTAAGATAAAATTTCCTTCAGGTGTTTTTGTTCATTTTCACGAAAAAGGATGGATGGACGAAAATGGTGGGAAATTATGGATAAATAATGTGTGGAACACGTGACCAGGTGGTATAATAAAGAAACGCATTTTATTAATACGGGATATATTTTGTAGCCATTTAACTGAGAATACTAAAAGTCTTCTAGAAATAAAAATAACACAAAAATTGCTGTTATACCAGGTGGTTTAACTTCTATATTGCAACCACTAGACGTCTGCTTGAACAAACCATTTAAAGATCACATGCGAGAAGAGTGGAATAATTGGATGTTGACTGGTGAAAAATCATTTACAAACGGTGGATCTATGCGCGCTGCATCACTTGATATATTGTGCAATTTTGTGATCTAAGCATAGAATAAAGTAAAAGTAGAGACTGTAATAAAACCATTTAAAAAGTGTGGTATCTCTAATCTTATGGATGGTACGAAAGATGATCTGTTGTGGGACACTGATGACGATGAAAACGAAATCAATTCACCGGATTCGAACTGGGATCCATATGACGTTCATTTAAACAATGAATCTGAAGAACTATTTTCAACAGATGATGAAGAAAATTAACATGAAAATTTAGTTAATAATTATTATTTGTTTTTTAAGACTTACATCTATTGTAATATTTTAAATAAATTTATGTAACAAAAAATTAATCTGATTTGTTTATAAACACTATTTGTTTATACGACACATGAATGTTCACAATTTCAACTAGTTCTATTTTCCTAATTTTAAAGTTTTTTTTGGTGATTGACTAAGACTGATATGACCTCATAATAGTAATCAGTGAGTATTTCTACTATTTCTTCTGTCTTCCGAAAATTGTTGTTACTCAATTACTTATAAATAAAACAAATAATGTAATGTCTTTTTATTCTCAGGAGTAGATGGAATTCTTTTATCTCAGATGTTTCGAAATCGGTAGAGAGCTGGTTGCCATCCTTCGTCACCGACAATTGAGTTTGTAACTAACAAATGAGTGACGATTTTGCAGTGAGTGGGAGTAGGGCAGATAACTGCCGTCATTTCGCATTCCTAAACCTACCTGGTATATTACTGTCTGAAATAGAGTCAGCTCTACAGTCCATTTTTCTTAGTTCTAAGGTTAAAATCTTTGGTTTGTGGAAGTAGAAGAAACAAGCAGAATGTGGAATTTTTTTTTTCAGAGGGAGGAAAACCTATTATTATTATTATTATTACGTGACGATCTCCAAGGAGTCCATGGGAGGTCACTCTACTCACTACAACTGACCGTCTCAACTACTTAATCCTTCCTGCTACTCACAACGACACCACCACCATCAACATACAACGCCATCTACCACCACCACCACCATCACCAATAGTATTTTTTGTATGCAAATTGGGTGTATTCCCTCTTACAATGCGGGATGAAAACCCCGAGTTTCAAGGAAGAAAACCTTGCTACCATCGTATGAGATTTTCCTGTGCCAAAGATCGGCTAATTCTTGAACGGTTGAGGGGGGGGGGGAGAGGAGGAGCCTAGACCGTTATTAGCTGGACTGATACTGGACAGCTCACAGGTGACCAATATAGTCCAGCCAACATCAGTCTGTCTTCAGACAATCTAGCATTATGAAACCCAGAAATGTTTCATGAGACTATTACATGCACTTAAAGTGTTCTCGTATTCCGCTAGTAAATTAGATTTGTTGCTACTGGAAGTTTGCTAATTTCACTTTAATTAAATAATTATGCGCCCAGCTCAATTAAGTAATTAATTACAAGCTGCCGCTATTTAGATGACATGGTTCATGAGTGTCAGCATTTAAGGCTAATTCTCGTTTGTGTGAAGAATGCACTTCACCTTTTGTAGTATTCTATAGTATTAAAAAAATCTTTGATATGGTCGAAGACGGTCGTTTGCAATAGTACATAAATAATTTTAACAAATGATATCTTTGGAGAACGCCGAGGATTAATCAAGCAGTCATTCGTAATGGCACTATTAGCACGAACTGCCACGCTAACACCTATGGTATGTCTATGAAGTTCTAAAGGCCAAATACTTTAAATCGTGCCCAAAACCATATAACACAAAACAAGAGGAATGAATCAAAATTAATGTCCGGTGTCCATAAAACATCATAAAAAGTAATTTAGTTTTCATACCTTCTCACAAGCTGCTTCCTGATGCTTGATATAGAAATGAAACCATGTCATGAAAGTTCTCTTGCAGCTGCTTTATATGACGTCTGAAGCGTTAATAACTTTGGTTGCATTTTCAAAGGAAGACTGAATGACTCTGCAAGTTGTACTCGGAACGAAGTCTCTTAGTTAGGCTTAACGCATACCATGTACTAATATTATGAAGTAATGTTATATAATCATTTATTATTATTTTTCTTGAATGCAAATCATTATGGACAGAACTTTTTATAAAATAACACAGTACCAAAATACTAATCGATTTAAAAAAAAATATACAGTGTATCAGATAATATAAATGTTTCACCTGTGTTAAATCAAATTATGGAGAATAGAAAACAGAAAGTAGAACAACAACCGTAATTTGAAAGGTGGGGACATACAAATATTGCGTTTTATTGCACCATATACCATTCGTTGTTCATTTTGCAAAACTTTCCTGCATTTCGGACAGGTGCAAGTCTCCATTACAATTAGGATTTATTATTTCTATATTCCTTTCTTACTCATATGAATACTGTTTTATCGCAGATGGCAATCAAGTGGTGTTCCACTTAAGTAAATGATAAACATGGATCACTTAGTTATGCATATATTTGACATGGTAATAATGTTTAATTTAACAAAAGTATGTTAAATATTACTAACTTTTTTTCCTGATCCACATCTTACTTTAAACATCTTATTTAAGGAGGTATAACTTGGCTTTCGTTTTTTATATAAACCTACTTTTGGTAATGCCATAGTCCATAGTCTGCTGTCTATTTAGAACGTATGTTATTTTGCAGAGAGAGTTTTCCAAAGAGAGAAAGAAAAAAGAAATCCAACTCCATATGAAACCGACTAATTCACTTTCAGTTTAAAATCCCTTACAAAGATTTCTCGCATCTTGGATGGAATTCAAACTCAAGCATTTCCAAGCAGAGGATGTCACCACTACCGATGATTTCCTGGTAGATGGATATACTCAAAGTTACTAAAAACCCATGAACGTGTAGGCAGAGAATTTCGTTGTTATTCAAACCACTCTAGCTCAGACCACTCTTGTAGTTCAGACCACTCTAGCTTTATAATGTATCTCGAATATCAATCGGTTCAATCAGCGTTTTGAATTTTCCATATTACCTCACTTCGTTGTAAAAGAAATTGTGCATTTTTTCATAGCAATCTCCATGAAAATAAACATGTCTTCTAGCTCAACAATATCTGGAAACTCACAATAGTTATAACATACTCTTCAATCATGCTAAGCATCATGATGAGAGACTAAGCTTCACATTCAGTTTTAAATAGGTCTGCTAGTATATATAGCGAACCATGTAGTCGCATTTTAGGAAGCTTATGAAATCTTCTAGCAAATAATCTGAGGTGGATAAGAAAACAATCCATTATCCTGCAGTTAGTTGGCAAAGAACCAACCAACCATTTGATCAACTACTTTGGTCAGTTACAAGTGACTTAAAATGCCGGAGAAAAAAGAAATTCCACTGAAGTAGCTCAGCTTCTGCTCATACCTAAACAAAATTACATGGTGACGGAATTCGAGCCTAAGTTTCTCCACTTGAAATTAATTTCATAAGTAATAACATAATTTTTTTTTTAAATTTAGTCTCTTTCGTTTGTCTGAAATTTTGTTTACTGAAAATAACTTGAGTAACCACGTAGATAAGCAAATCAAATAATTAATCAAATTAGTTGTGTCATTAGATGATAATAGTTCGCGAGCATCAGCGTTCGAAGACCTATCCTTTCAGTGTTAGAACTGCCTGCTGACTTCTATAGCTGTTAAACGATAGTCAGTAAATAATATTAAAAATATAATTTGTTGTAAATTCAGTATTATAAAAATTTCCTAATGCCTTTTCATTTCACAACAGAGAGTAGATGGAGCTCTTTTATCCCGAACTAACTCTTTCAAACCGATAAGCAGTCGTCTGCACTCCTAACCGTTACCTGAGCTCATGGCTATTGATGATTTTGAAGGCATCGGGCTGCCATCTACAGATCTAAACTCTAGTGCTGGTATTTTTGTCTGAAATAGTGTGAGTTCTACGCCTGACTTTTATGAGGTGTGCTATTAAGAAATCAGAATTTCCAGGGGGTGGGGCTTATTAGCCTTTTCCAGAGATCTAGCATTATAGTAATAGTACCGGAAACACTGCAACAAAGCTACAGCTTTGTTGCAACGTTTTCAAAATTGTTTACTACCAAAAAAAAAAATCAGTGTAGAAGAGAGAATCCGAAACTATAACTCCCTCAACGTATACTAATACAACTGTGTAAATTGACATAAACTAGAAGTAGTAACGATATTAATTACTTTTGATGTAGGCTTAGAAAAAAATGAGTACAAATCAAGCTTAGTTTATAATTTTTTTACTGTTTATATCCTGATTGCTAATATTTAAAATTTCAGACAATAAAATTAAGATGTTACAATGTTTCGTGCAACCCTTGTACGGAATGTGAGAAACATTGCACTTAAAATAGTTTTTATTCATCTCAATATCATATACATTAAAATGTATTTTTAAATAATGCAAAAGGATAACGGATTAATTTCGCAGATTGTTCTTATTCGAAATGCGCAATGTGTTAATATTTATGCATTCATCTTAATTGATTAGCTTTGTAAACCATTAGGACTAAAATGCCGAAATTTGTTGATGTTTGATAAATAAAATATTTTTACGTAGTTATTTGCGAAGATAATCTAATGAAAAGAAAGAGGAAGACCATCACATAAAACCTGATTCATCCCCAAGATTCAAAAAAATTGCAAAAGAACTAAATTTACTTGGAATCAGAATGAAAATAAATAACTTACTAACTAAATGAATTCTTTACACGCCGACGTTTAGTTTTATTGTATATGAAAAAAATTCGGAGTTTTCGGGAGGAAAAATCCTACTACCTCTTGAGATCAGCTGGAATATTAGTTCACTTTAGCATCCTATATGTCAGAAAACGTCTAACATAGAAAATTATTTTAGACCTTCTATTGGAAAATCTATTGATATAAATACTTAATTGGTTTGCTCACTGTTCGCAGGCCGTAAGGCTCACGACTGGCAAAGCATCTTTGGATTTGCAGACCATAATTTCATAATTTTAATTGCATAAGGTGTTTAGGGTTATGCATTATCCCATTTTCATTTGTGCATTAAACTGAATGGCCAGTCGTCGCCAAGTAATTTGGCTTCTTTGAAACCTGATTAATGTTTGACAAGCCGGTTAATTCTATCCGTAAAATGTATTCATGGCGGATAAAAAAAAACCTTCCACCTCGGTGACTGGCTAACTGATCTTCAATTGAAAAACTCCAATAAACGTTCTTCAAGTGTTAGATGGTATTCGAATCCAGGTCTTTTCCAGAATCTAGAAGTTCGAATATTTCGAATCCAGAAATATTCGAACTTTAAAGGGCATCTCATCGTTACTGGCTGCGCTATGAAGCCACTTTCACCGGTCTTATAGTTATTAAATATACAAATCATGCTAAATTTTATAATATGCAATATGAATTACATAAAACTTGACTTTACCAAATTTACATTAACCTAAACTTCCAAGTTCATTCACTTGTTGGTGTCGATGTTCGTGACTTCAGTTGGTTTCATTTTTCTGTTGTATTTACGTGTTGATAGCAAAAGCAAAACAACCTAGGATAATTTCCAAAAAACACCACAGATTTTTTTTTTCGATCAGTACGCGATAAGTGTATTGGAGATGTTACAATCAGCTGTTATTTGGATCACTGTGATCGAATATTATATCTATGATTGTTTAAATACTCGTATGGTTTAGAATTATAATAATAATAATAAGTTCAAACGAGTTAACTTCTTATAATTTCTATTCCTATTTTTATTGTTTTAAAATCTCCCGATCCTAATAACTTAATTATTTTGTCAATTGCGCCGATCGCATCCCTGAAATCGTTCTCATGGAATCTTTGTTCCCTATTTTATTTTCAGTTCTCCTATATTTTATTTGATCATATTATTATTTTCTGGTTTTTCAACAAATGCCACTAGATAAAAATATGGCACAACTGGCCTGGATAGAAATTTCCATCTGTTCCTTTTCTGTCTATGTATATATATATATATATATATCCAATTTTGAGGATTGGAAATTGTTAAATAATCAACAAATAAATAAATTAAAACCTTTTTAAAATAACAAAGGTAGAAAACTTGCCACAAGTTTAAACAGCAATCGTTATCTTATATCTTTCAAAAAAGATATGTCATCGGTCTAAGCTACCTAGTTTAAGCTACTTTAAGTAGTAGCCAAGGAAATTACATGTTATTTCGGATAAATAAAATATCTTCAAAAAACATCTCACATGTAAGGAACCGTGGACTTTACAGCAAGGTTCCGGGACCAGGTAAAACTGTATAAAATACAAAACATAAAATAAAATAAAATAAAATAAGCTGAAACACAGCTGAGATCAGCATTTTATTTCCTGTCTTCCATTTGTCCAACTGTGCGAAAACTGTCAAGGGACTCTAACGTAAGAAGAAACCATATATTATAAATTTGGTCGAAAACGGTTGAACAAAGTGAGTTGTAGGGACGTCTGTAAAGAACGCGTCCTCCCCTTTCCAATGTTTTTACTTTAGCAACTGGGCTGAAATTTTTCAGATCATAAGCAATATCAGAAAGACTCATATTCGAAATTTGATCGTAATCGGTTGAACGATGCGAACTGCTCAGGTATCCGTAGAGGAAGGTTGAATTTGTCATGGGACCTACAAACGTAAGAAACAAGTGTATTTCAAATTTGGTGGAAATAGGTAAAATGGTGCTACTTAGAGATGTCTACAGCAAAGAAAAAGGAGGTGAAATAGAAATTTTTCGCACTTTTTTTTTTGTTAATTGCATTTAACGCTTCCTATTTGTCGGATAATATTCCTGTTGAATATACCTTTGACAACAGGTCGAATTTTAGCCCTTATGATTCAATAGCTGTTTCTAACACACTGCTTCAGTACAAGTTACCGAATGTGATTCGATATTACCCATAGTAATGAAGAAATCATATTTTGTTCTTTCACTTAGAAAATAAAACTTTACCTATGTTTATTTATGATAATACCTAGATCAGCGAATAAGATCAGCTTTATCTTCATGGATTAACTTCTAATCCACTGTCTTGATATAAACAAATCACTTCTAAAGCTTATTCAGCTTATTTTCTAAGCCTATTTCAGGCAAGGTGTTCACTTAGTCTAAGACAAATGGGGTCAATTTTTTTTCATCCGTTAGCCTGAGTTTTTCCTTCAGTACAGACCAGCATGAGAGTACACATGAATGATAGGGAATAATACATTGATACATCATATATTTGGCTGTCGCAAAGATAATTCCGAATAAAGTAATCCCTCTACCGTAATCTAAACACTTCGTGAATTCTATTTGTATTAGTTTCCTCAATAGTGTAATTCATTCATGTTAAAACGTTATTTTCTTGACCACGAAAACGATGAAAATGACTTCTATTTGGATTTATAGATCAAGTATTTTTTTATGAACAACTAGTTGTTATAACTATGTTATAACAACTAGTTTCACCAACTGAGGCTGTTGGCATCTTCAGGGTACATAGCTGATATAATGCACTTAAAGCAACCGATTCCAATTATATTTGACAAAACAGAACGCGTACAATACATGCATAGCGCGTGTATGATTTCACTTGTTGTTATTTAGGAACGTGAAATCATAAACGCGCTATGCATGTATTGTAAGCGTTCTGTTTTGTCAAATATAATTGGAATCGGTTGATTTATAGTCTGTAACAGATTTTAGTTTTAAGTGCCTTATATCAGTTATGTAACCTGAAGATGCCAACAGCCTCAATTGGCGAAACTAATTGGCATAACATAGCTGTTCTAAAAAAATACTTGATCAATAAATCCCAATAGAAGTCATTTCCATAGTATAATTCATTTCCATCTGTTATTAACGCATCAAACCTATTAAACTGTTATAGCCAAGTAACTTGGCTTATAATAATTCTAATTTATGCTAGAATACAATGGTTAATCCTTCTAAAGCAGCTATCTGTCAATCGCGCGTATTCCCTGGTCGGTGTTTTCTGTTTCGCGACTGAAAAATCTCTGGATTCTGCAAAGGATAACCCTGTCTCCTGCATATGAGACTTTTCAAATAAAGGATAACTCGCCTTTTGTTGAACAGTTCTTTATAAATATTCCTCTCTTCCTAGAAGGGATGTAAACCAGTTGTTTCTAATAAGGGTATGCTTTGTTCCTCCAACTTCTCTACAGAAGCATCACTTAACAATTAAATTAAATTCTTTCTTCGCAATTTTCAGGTCACCAGCTATACTGGAATAACGCAAGTTCAACGATCACTTATATCGGGATAAAAAAAAAATCAGGTGACGCAACGAAAAAAAAATTATTAATCTGTGTTTCCATCTACATACGGATTAAAATGATAAAAACTCTTTGCACTGCAAGAGCGATTTCCCTTTCTAAACACGTACATACTCAATTTTCAGAATCAATTTTATAATAAGAATAGTACATTTAATAGTATACGAAGTATTCAATGTGATCCTAACCTTGGATTTCCTGTTGGGGGTATAAACCTTAAAATATGAATTCCGAACCATATCACTTATTGAAACATTGTAAGATGTAAATTGTGGCATCTAAAATCAGCAGTCTCCATTCATATCCAAATATCTATTTCAATGGGGGCATTAAAAAGTAATGACATAATAAATTCTCAGATAAAACACGAACTTAGTGCATTCATTAATGATTGCATAAAAGCAGTTGTCACTGCATGTAGCACAATTATCGGAGTCGACTTGACCTTGAATGACGTGCATCAAAGAATACGGAAAGACAGTGGTAGTTACCGGAAGGAGAGCTTTTAAAGTGATAAAAGGCACTTTTGACAAAAACGTTGGACGCTATTGGCAGCCTTATTCTGTTCGTAGGTTTAATCTCATTTTATCGTTTTTACATGCTGTAATACAATAATAGCTTTTGTTTCTGCGATTATCATTCCAAGTAAAAGAAGTTTAACATTGATAAAAATAAGGATATTTTAGAATCATCCAACATGCAAGAGGTTGTAATACATACGTATTATAGGTATTATAGTATTTGGCATCGTGTTTTGGGGCAAAAGAAGAAGGAAGAGGAAGGATGAAGGGAGATAAAGATACAGGGAATGAAAGGAGAGAAAGAAAATATGGATTAATGACTTTCAAATTATATACGAGATACAGGAATGGTGGCTTTTTTTGCTCAGGTAATTTTACAGGTTTTCCTTTAAGCTTGTAATTTTACAGGCTTAAAGAAAAATGGTGGGCTTATGGATGCCAGTTTAACTGAAGTGGCATTCATAATCCCATCATTTTCCTTAAATTAATCGGTCAAAACTGGTTATCTTATCAATGCTCTACTGGCTGATATTGCATCGCAGAACTTAGTGCCATATCTCCAAAACTGAACCCTGCGCTGAAGTCAGTAATAAACTTTATCGATATTTTGTCCAATGTAATCGGATGCATATATAAGCGTCAGCAATATGATTTCCCAAGACAATAATCATAACGCTGACATAATAAAGTTAAATCAGTTTGCAATCAGAATGGCCTTAAAAGTAGATGATCTACTATTACATATTTCGAAATTTAAATATTGTTCTCTGTGCCAAATGAAATTTACGATGATGATTTATATATTTATTTACATGTTTGCTTTCTGGAATAATAGTACTTTAACTGGAAATTGATTTTACGATAATGACCATTAGTAAATTGTGTGATTGATATCACGAGTGTGGGATTTTGTGTTTAATCTCTTTATATAATAAAATAGTTTCGTTTGCTTGACAGGCTGACTAATGCGGATGTGACGTAATGCTTCCATAGTTCGGATAGAATCTTCCGTGTCCAGCTGGCCAAGTGGATGGTGTCTCCATTCTTGAACCAAAAAAAAAAAAAAAAAACGAGTTTTGAGCTAGAAATTTCCTAGAAAGTTCGTATCAAGCAGGACACTGGTTACGTAGGAGCGGCAACTTGACTGATATTATTATTTTAATTGTACATTGTAAATTATCCTCCACAATTAAGTCAGAGAACCAATACTTGACTCACTTTGATATTTAAAAAATATATATAAAGCATAATAATAATAAGAATAAGATAATATATGACATAAGAATAACTGAGCTCAACAGAATCTGGAAACAATAGAATCCACGATGCATTTCATCTATTTTTAATTGAGAGAGAGAGAGAGAGAGAGAGAGATTGTGATATTAGCATGCTACGAGCACCGAGGCACTGGTTAAAAATAAAATCATGCACTACATTAACTCGGTACTGACTGCTGTATGATAAAGAAATGTTCCCAGTTAATAATGAATTTCCCACAGCATACGTGAAAACGTACTACAATTACAAGACTTTGCACTTGCAAATCAAGTGTAAATCCAACTGGCAGTCAACTTATTCATCTAAATAAAAGTACGGTATTAAGTGTAATACAGAAATGAAAATAATGATAATAATAATATTTGGACGAGTGTTGGGTTATTCCACACTGACAGGACCGCTTTTACTGAAGTTTAATATCTGGAATTTTTTCAAAACAACAACAAAAAAAGTGATCGCATATGTGATTGATTGTAATCGTCCAGTTATCAATCTTAGTATAAATCGGATTAAATTTAAATCCAAACTTTGAGAAAACGCTTCCAAACAAAACAAAATTTTATATTAAAGACTGCGATAATGAACGTTTTAATAAGTTTCAAGAAATTTCGTATTTCCACAAAGCAGAAAATATTCTCATAGTCTTCGAACATAATTATCTTTCTCATGTTCTAATCTAATGTAAATGCTATGTAGAGGACGCTGAAGTCAGTAAAAACTATGATTTTCCTTCAATTTTTTTATTTACAGCGTAATCAGTCATTATTTTGTGTTATTTCGAATTGTTTTCAAAATTTTTTCCACGCGCTTTATGAAAATCGAATTTTTACAATGAGGCCTGTTAACATCGTTTTTTATTCCTTCGATTCATCGTTTTTGATTCCTTCGATAGTTCTTATGACTTAGAAATGTCGTCATAATGGATGGATTTAAAATTAGCTTAAATGGATATGAAAGCCAAAACAAGCCTAAGTTCAATTTGTGTGATAATGAATGTACTTATTATTATTATACATAAATGCTACTATAAAACTCATCATCATCCTTTCATGGATTTAGGCCCAGTGGCCTGGTCAAGTCTCATTCCATCTTTCAGCATGCTCTCCAACTAGGTGAGCCTATTTTTAATTCTTTATACATTTCTTTTGTCTCAGTTTATGTTCTAGAGTTTATCTGCCACTGTTTATAACACAATATTGTGTGTTTTGTTCGTTTTATCAAATCTGATTGAACCCGAAATTTAAATAACTTGATGGAGTTTAGCATTTCAGAACTTTATTAGACAAACTAAAGATCCAAAATACAAAACTTCAATAGAATTCATCCACTCAAAGTGGAGTAATGAGTTAATTACCCTGCTTTGACTTTAATTACTCCAGCCTTCTAGGACGAATAATTTACTGATGGACAGACAAAAACAAATCTAAAAAGTGCTTACGCATTTTGTGAAATGAACCTAAAAATGGAAAGGATTAGTCAAGAATATATTTGCTCACTAACAATTAGTTCTGCCATTCGTAACATCTTGTCGCAACACGTAAGCAATTTCACAGGAACGATGACTGTTTCACTCCGATAGAATACATCAACCTTCAAAGTCTTTCGCCGCGATTATAGAGAGAGAGAGAGAGAGAGAGAGAGAGAGAGAGAGAGAGAGAGAGAGAGAGAGAGAGAGAGAAAATTAACGCAGTTCGAGGAAATAATAATTTAGCCATATTATTAAGACGGAACCTCCGTAGCTCAGTTGATTTAGACAAGACCTATGGTTGGAATCTCGGGTTCGAATCCTGTCTGTAACTGGAAAACACCATTATCATATGGAGGTATGAGACAATAACGCGGATTTTTGGTCCCTCAAAACAGGCAAACCGGTTGGAAGAATATACGCAACAATACAGACCTAGGACACTTCGGGAACAAGGAGTGACCAACCTATTCTATTAGATTTGGTTTCAAACACATGTACGGTGAAGTGTGGGTCTACGCGTGAGTGTAAATCAGGAGAGAAGGATTCCTGTAGCCTCTCAGTTTTTCATCAACATGCAATGAAATGCAACTAATAATACTAAATTAGAATAACAAAAAGAATGTTTGAAAATTTTATATTAGGCCAAAACGTGCTAATTTACTTTTGGCAGATATGTCTAGAGTCTAAACTGAAAGGAGATTTGATGATATCATGGTGACATTTGCCCTGCCGATACCAGATTGCATTTTACCTCTTTGACATGATCTTCTCTGTCATAACCACTATGCCAACAATTAAAAGGGAATACTGAGAGCACTGATTATGATTAAAGCCAGTCGAGCAGTGGGATAGCCTTTTACTTTAAATCTACGAAATACACTCTCATTATCATAGCTAGTTAATAACAATACGACTCATTTAGCTTTGAAATGGATGCAATACAAGACAAACTAGTTAAGCAAGTTGGAAGGAAAGAAAAAAAAATAAAAACAAACCAGGTAGTAGATTCTATACTCCACTTGCAGGTGTTGAGAAGGGGTTCCTTGAAAATCTTAATAGTGATTAGTTTTTTTTTTTTTTATGCAACAGCGACTTCTAAATAAACAAATAAAAATTTGAGGAGAAGTGTTCAAGGTTCCAGATGCGGAAGAGAAATTTTCTTCGATCTAATTGTAAACGACTGTCAGTGATTTGTTTTTGAATTTCTTGCCAACGTTTAAAGTTTAATTAAGAAGTGATAGAAGCGTTCGTTTCTACTTATTCTCGTTAACAATAATTTGTAAGAATAAACAATAATAACAAAGAAATGTTCATAATGTCACTTTTTATATTTTATGTCATTTTATATGTAAAATTAACACCTATCACGCGTGACATCGCTTTCACGAATTTCAGCTACTGTGGTTGAACTATGGGAGACAGAGTTCATTGTCATAAGTCAGTAGCGCGCTGTTCTGAAAAGCATATCCATAAATTATTGTTTTTAGCACAAGGAAAAGAATGATTGATGCGACTTCAGGGAAGCAGTACCCATGGTACCTATGGAAGAAACATAAAGCAGGAGTAATTGATCTGTAAGACAGTAGTTTGAGTGATTCTGTAAAAGAGAAATCATCAATTAGTCATCCTGCTCTCTTCTGGAGGTCACCAAACAATTTTAGGGATGTTTGTGGTGCACCACCGCAAGGGAATTGCATTCTGAGGATGGCCGAATCTGGGAGCTGTACAGAATTAGTAGCTGAAAAATGAAAAGTAATGTGTTGAGAGGAAAAGAACATCAAGATTTTGGAGGCTGAAGAAGCAAAGCAAGTGAAGTGTCTGTGTTTAAATAGGTTAAAGATGTCAGTCCAAGAAGAGAAATATACAATTGCATGATAATTTGGATATTTACAAAAGTAAGAGAAGTGAACTGAAATTTTCTTTCATGAGAAGCAAGACAGGACTGTGTTTTGGCATCATTGAAGGTGATTAAATTGCCCTCACTCCTTTGAAAAACGGCATAAAGATCATTCTTTTGGCAGCCATTATAGATTTAAAGCATAAGATGTGTGGGCACTAAAATGTTTGCCAAATGAAGAAGGGGAACGAATTGGACTCATTTGCGAAACTATAAAGTAATTTATATATAAAAGAAAGAAAGAAGAAATTAAGAGAGAGACCTGGAATCCATATTACAAAAGGTGGAAAACGAACTATAGGGTGAAAATTTACGGAGCAATCTACTATGCCAAGATCCGGCCAAACGTCTTCTTGGAAATGTCAAGAGCAACAGGACAGGCTACTTCACTGCTTTCCCCGGCACCTGCCAGAAAAGAGTGATGTAGGCTAGGAGATCAATGATTTTACAGAGGAATGATGCATCGACAATAAGGTGATAGCCATGGCACATTTTTATCCCTCTATTATTCGAAATGAGGTAAATATATTAATATTATTTTCCATATGATTTGTTATGTGCCTGACAAACAAAAAGAATGTTGACAGGATTAACACTTGCCCTATAAGATAATATGACAAGAGTCAGTTTCTAATGAGGCACCACAGAAGCATGTGCTACATGCTTCAGTGCAAGAGTCGGAAGATAAGAATGACATAAGGATTCTGTTGAGAGAGAGAGAGAGAGAGAGAGAGAGAGAGAGAGAGAGAGAGAGAGAGGCACGGATAGACAGAAATTAAATTCATAAGGCAAATCTGTCATTTGTACAAAAGGCAAATGTTTCGTATTTAGTGTTTAGAAGTCAGATTTGGATTTGCTGATTGTCATTGCTGCATGGTTCCTCATAGGATGAAGGCTGATGATGAAGCTGGAGTTTTTATCTGTAACCATTTGAGACATGCATATTTTTTTAATTCCTTAGACTGCTAAGGTACACTTATAGGAAACCAATACTAAAAAATCCGGCAGAAATATTGAATGGAGTAGGGAACGAAGACCATTCCAGTGAAGTTAATTTCTGCAACTCTATCCGAGCAAGTGGGTGACCATAGGAACAATAAAATCCCTCATGTCATCATACTTGTTATAATGCCACAATTATAATACTAAAGAAAAATAATTCCAGAAGAGAGAAAACTTGCATATGGTCTGAGTTACCAAGAGGAAAGGCAGCATCTTTGGTGAATGGAAGAACTGATTATGAAGAGGCGATCAAAAGTGCTGCAAGAGTGTAAAGAGTTTCTTGTGTCTTTAAGTGGACAATTTGCATTAGATCATTGCTTCCAGTAATACCACTGTTTCTTTCAGCTTTAATGTCCACATCTAGATTCCAAAAGGAATCCAGTTGAATTTGTATACACTTAAGTCACCAAAGAAGATGATTTCACTGTTTCGGTAATTGGACTGATAAAAAAAAAAAAAGGAAAAAAGAAAAAAAATCAGACTTCAAGGATAACACATTGAAAAGTCAGAATGATTTTCAGAATTTGGAGAAGGGGAGGTAGAGACAAAACATGAATATTATTAAAAGGTAGGAAGAAATCTTACAGTAGAGCTTAAGGGTTGACTTTTTTTCTCTTCTCTTTTTGATGTTCTCTCAAAGAGGATGGGAGGAAGGGTATAACATTTAACATACACGAAGAATTTCCTGTTAATTATACATGCAAAATTACATCCTCATTTCCGTTGTTGCTTTCTTCATGCTATTATAGATATCATTAATAGTTATATTAAGAATTAAGACTTCTAGATATATCGTCTGTACCAATGTTTTTACTAAGCTGTGCGAGAGAGTGGTTGTCGGACATCAGCGCACGAGGCTCAGTCTCCCGTTCACTGTCGAAGACATACTAGCGAAGTGTTATCGTTAACGCAGCAGAAGATCAGGAGTGTGTAATTCTTAAGTTTGATCCAGCCAAGATGTCAAAGTGGCCACTACAACAATAGGTGCAAAAATAATTACGATGACATTAAGAAATTTAAAGCTACAGGAGGTTTTAAGTTATGGTGACTAAATTAATTAGTTGAAACTGAGTTATATTTTCAGTTGAACAAAAATATGTAACCTTTTTTATATATATATAATTTTGAGATCTTTGGGAACTTGCTTTTTTTTATCTTTTCGAAAATCTCTTCCGCCTCCCAGGTCTAGAGTTTGCTGAAGCAAGCCCATCTGGTGCCCAGGAGACATCATGACTTGCTCATTTGCTTTCCTGGGCTTATCTAATAATACTTATTATTAGACTAGTAGTGTATTAGATTACACATCCAAGGAGTTCAAACACTCATTGCTGGGGGGGGGGGGAACTCTACTCCATATTTTTGTTTGTGAATTGTGTGTGTGTTCTTCGGTCGGTCTGCCTGTATTAATCCATCTATAAAATTTTCTGTAGTTCTTTGTAAGTTGCTGAACATTCCACTTTTCCGCGAATGTTCCAATTTTTAACAATTTGTAGAGATCACACACACACACACACACACACACACACACACACACACACACACACACACACACACACACACACACACACACACACACACACACACACACACACACACACACACACACACGCAAGCACGCACGCACGCACGCACGCACACGCGGTATTATTAATTACAGTTTTATTTATAATGAATGTATGCTTATATTTCTAAAACGATTTTCTTGATTATAAATTCAAGCAGCAGCATAACAAGGCAAGGAAAGCACTCTCATTAACTGTCCATTGTGTACAGTATACTGAAAATGGGACGTGATTTGTAGTTAAATGATTTCCAGAAAGGCTAGCAGTTTGCCATATTAGTTAATATCGCTATTTTTATGCGTTTGCAGTACACAAACAGGGATTTCAAGGTTAAAATAATGATAATGGGATGGTCAAAAGATACCTAACATATAGCCAGTAGGTTAGATAAAGTAAAAAATAAAATAAAAATAAAAAATAAAGAAAATAAAATAAAGAAAAAAAAAAGGATTCCGAGAGCTGAAAAAGGGTTGTATCAGTTGATTCTTTCAACCAGGAGTTCAGGCTGCTCACAGCAGTAGACATGACTGTCAGATCATTACTCGAAACTAAGTTCTCGCCTTCTATGGAATACAAGTCAAATATCATCCTCAAAAACCCAAGTGACCATTGCAATTGACCTAGATGGACGTGTTTTGGTGTAGCACCTGTCAGGAGAAATTTGGTGGTGATCTCACACCGGGTGATGAAATTCATCTCCCACCTAAAGACAGTTGAGAAGAGTTAAAGGCTTAGGACCAATAAATCCTATTTACATACAGGAAAAAATCCATTACCATAGTACAGTATATCATTTACCGTTGTGTGTTATTCTGTCTGAGTAATATGGTACTAGTGATGTATGACATCAGTGAAGATGATTCAGGTTTGCACGAGTACTCCTTCTCGTACAGACAGTCAAATAAACAACGGATGTTATATTGATAATCTGGACAATTTTGTATTTGCTGTGTTGAAGATGATATATGGAAACTATCAAGCATCGAGCCATTATACAAGTGTTGTGGCAAAAGAGTTTGAAGAGTGCAAAGGTTATAGGAGTTTTTATGTGGTTCTCATCCACGAAACGTTATTAGTAATCCTGAGTACATTTGTACAGTGGGTGGGCTAAGGATTTTTTTTCATTTTTATTGATTTTATATTTTATTTTTTTTTTTTGTAATTTTTTATTCATTTTTACATAGTTTGGAAATAATGCTCTAGAAACCAAACATTGGAACATTTTCAAGCCACTTCAGGCCTCCTATAAAGGGAGTGTTGGTCTCACATCGGGTGATGAAATTCATCTCTCACCAAAAGACAGTTGAGAAGAGTTAAAATGTCGGCTAAAGACGAGACCAACAAATCTTACTTACATACAGAAAAAAGTCCATTTTGGTGAAGAACGGGAGAAATATCACCAAATAAGGTTGGAGAAATTTGGTCCATTTATCCTGATTTAGTAGAATATCTACCTAGTACATCAACACCTGTAATCTCCGCCAAAAGTGGATCAAATACATAGACGTTTGTGAAACAAGCAGTTGTTGCAACATAGTTTATTCAAAGGATACCAAGCAGTTTCGGGACTATAATTTTTCGAAGATAACAGGATTTATCTGCTGGAGAGAGAGAGAGAGAACGAAAATCACAAAAGGTCACAATACGCAGCTGCAATGTCATAACTTCCTAATATCACATACTGCAACTTCAACAGAAGTAAGAATTCCAATATAACGAAAGGATTGACGTTAATCCTGACATTCAGGTAATTTTGAATACGACAAGTATGTGCTTTAGAAGGAAAAAACAAAGCACTTCGTAGCTTAGTTGGTATACACATCACATTTTGGATGGAAGGATATGGATTCAAGGAGGTGAAAAACATAAGGACTGTTGAGAAGAAGATGAGTTATCCGGTCTAATATGGAGGAGGTGGTTTTTTTTTTATTTTCTGCTCCCAGAAATTCAGTTTACAGCCATAATTTTCAATAGGCATAATCCTAACCACTTTATCCTAACAAAATTAAGGTTAGGAAAGTCCAGGACACTTGATCGTGGGTTGTAAAAGCCTGTAAGTACCAATGATGATGATAATGACAGGAAAGATAGAGAAAAGGTCAACGAGATGGGTGATGTTACTAATGTAAAGGCACACATGGAGATTTGTAACGACACGTCTAAAAATAATCCAAGACTTACTGAAAAAAGAGAGCCAAAAGGCTTCACTTCGGCGATGCAAAATTATTCAAATTAAGTGGATATTGAATCCAACATTATTTCAAAGCCGAATAGAGAAACTACAAGAGTATCGTGCCGAATATAGAAACTATAAAAGTTTCGGCAAATCCAAGCGTAAGCAAACCTTTCATGACAGGGACAACTCGTAGTAAAGGTGGAGTAAGATCTGATCACTATCCTTAGTATTTCCCATAATGTAAAACACATCTCCTAGCGGAGATGTATGATGTTACACATGGGGAGGGTCACTACCCAGACCAGTTTTTACCTGAGAATTTACATTTACATCTGAGTCTAGCTTCCACCGACGAGACCTCAACAAATGTCGAAACCGGTCTGGGTAGTGCAAACCCCCCCCCCCATAATGTATAACATCATACATGACCACTAGGAGATGTGTTTTACATTATGGAAAATACTAAGGATAGTGATCACAGCTTACTCCACCTTTTAATACGAATTGCCCTGTCATGAAACGTTTGTTTACTCTTGGATCCGCCGAAACTTTTATAGTTTCTATATTCGGCACGAAACTCTTGTAGTTTCTCTATTCGGCTTTGAAATGATGTTGGACTCAATATTCACTTAATTTGTAAAATCTAAGACTAATAATATGATGCGGTAAAGCTTGGTCTAAGAAACGTTTGGTTAGTGATGCCAAGGAAATGAAGAAGGAATTCCACGTATGCTTAACAGCAGACAGAGAAGGTATAAATCACAACGATTCTTTAGATGATATAACATGGAGTATTACTGACAAATCAAGTTAGTTGGCTAACAAATGAAATCAATATTTTGTGTCGACATATTCACACAAGATAAAATATCCTCCTCCTCCTGTTTTCTTCATCACCGTCACAACAGTTCAGTAGATTTCTGTCAAGAACTACACGAAGTACGATGTTCCGAATCCTAATTTGTATTTATTTATATTCTTGTGTGTGCATATATAAATGCTTTTGTTGAATAGTACAGTTAAAACCCCGAGTTTCTTGCTGAAGATGGAAGGGGGGAATTGTTGCACGGCAGAAATTTAAAAAAATAAATAAATAAAAATTCTAGGAAAAAATTCCTGCAGTCATTGACTAGAATAAAACGAGATTCTTTCTTTTGAAATTGTTCATACCGGAAGTAACCTAGAGATTGCACAAGCAATAAAAATATGTGTTCGGTTAGAAGATATTTTTGATGTAGGTAAACTAGTAATATATTGTGTAGGAGTACCGAAGTAAAACATGTTTTAACAGCCTTTAAAAAAATAATAAAAAAAAAATGAAAACCATGAACTTTACATCCAGTCTTGTTTTATAAAGCAGGGTAGTCATCTATTAGCCATAATCATGAGGAGTTTGTTAGATATAATGATATTCAACTTCAGTAGAGAATTGAAAATTTTATCTCGCGCAATAAGGTAGCAAGGTTAAAATTTACACAAAAAGATGGATCACTATAAGCTTGTCAGTCTAACTTGAAATGAACGAAAAATATTTAAATCTGATATTAAAATAAGCCTCAGGAACATTGAGTTAATAAGGTTATACAAGAACATATATAACTTATTTTGTCAGGGAAAGTCCCATTTAACGAACTTTTTGACTATGATATTTAAGGAATTTGAATATGAAGTAAACCACGTATAGTAGAGTACAGCACAATGCTCCTGGAATTATACGAACAAATGAAAGTTATCCTTATAATTAGGCATCGTTATACCTGAATATCGATACAAAAGTATAGGAGTTTCTGTACCCACACGCACGCTTTCTCTCTCTGAAGGATTCAACATCCAAATATTCAATTTCATATAGGTAAAATTCTTAAATGTTTATTAAGTATTGTGTGATATTTTAATTTATATGTTTAAAAGGATAATTTATACTTTGAATTAATTTATCGTCTTCTTATTATATATATATATATATATATATATTGTGTTATCTGAGATCTGCCAGCTCTCGCTGTATGTTCGTGCACCACCATGACAGTGGATACAATAGTTACCTCGAACATGAACGGATCGATCCATTATTGATGATATTTTTTTTAGAATAGAACAATGTGAATGAGAAATAATTGTTATATACTTGTTTGAAAATAATTACAACATGTGTTATTGGTAAAAGCAATCGATGAGGCCTCTTTCATACCATAAACACCGTAACTGAATACATAATGATTTCGAATAGTTGCAATGCACGTTTTCAGTTGTAATATAGGACGTGATTCTACACCTTTGTCATTAACTTTTAGAGCGTGGTTTACACCTCTAAACGAACGATAAAAAATCTCGATAAATGTGTCCAGAAGCCTCGCGTTTCCGAAATACAATCCTTTGTAGTTGCAACAAGAGCGCTGACAACATGCAAAGCAAACAGAGACAACTCAATGGATCACGTTATCGTAAACAACTAGAACTGTGTGGAAGACGTGCGTGGAGTTGCATTCAGTTGAATAGATGTGAGCTTCAGCAAGTAGTAGATGCTATTTGTTTGAATGATTCTAAACCATACTTCCATGAATTGCAATGGAGGATGAGTTCACGTTTACGAGACGGCTAATGTGTACTTTTGTTATGGAAATGCCAATGCAAATACACATGAAGAACATCATCGGCTTCATAAAAAAAGCTTTCCCTGCTTGTTGAATTCCATACTCGAAGATTCACTTCTATTCATCACTGCCTTTTTATAAGCGTAGCACAGTTTCTGAATCATGAACTGAAGAAGGAAGAACCCAATTTAGCCATTCCATAGGATCCATGAGGGCAACAGAAATTGAAGAAATCATACAGCTTTCAGTGGCATGTAATCCACACACTACCACATTGAGGACTGCAATGGTAAAAGGTGTCTCTCAACCAAGCAGTTGTATGGAGGGTTATGCATGAAAATCATCTTTAACATACAAATGAAATGAAAACATTAGGAATGAAAAATTAGTAAACTGTCTAGAAGAATATAGACATTTAACAGACTTACTAGCATCAGAGTTCTAGTTGCTACAGCCATAATACAAACAAACTTCAATATCAAACTCACAATTAGAACACTCCTATTCGAATATAGATTTTTCGTGTCAAAGAGCTTTTATAAGGTGAAAATATTCATTACAGGCAATACAATGATTAATACGATTAGAATAGCGAAAAGCGATCCAGCCATTCTCTACAAGGCTCAAATATGAATTTAGTGAGAAAAACCTTGTGGAGAATGCCATAGGAATTTTTTAAAAATCCAGATGCTCAATAATGCTGAATATAATTTACAAATCGTTTTCCTTTTAAGCTCAAATAAAACATTAAACACTTTAAAAGCTTTTCAAAATCTAGATCAAAATTCATTAAAACTGGGGTTGTTTCATTCCGAGATAATTTAAAAAAATTTTTTTATTTAAAGTTTAAATTTTTATTTTAACCAAAAGGTTTTATTTACATTGCTAAATATTAATAAACGAAAACTAAACAATCTTGTTTTCAATATCTCAGAAGGAGAAATGTGGATGATGAAGCGAGGGTTAAGACAGGCTGCCAACCGATTTCCAAAAGGTTAGGATGAATATCATCTACTCTATTTGAATAAAAAGACGTAGGGGGATTTATCTATTTATTTTAGATATAAGTGGAATATCTGATGCAGTACTATAGAAATACCCTGTATACAGTTTGGGTAAATACGAATTTAATAATAGGGGACTGCAGTCCCTTATCATTAAATCGTCAGCCTGATTGGCCAATTGTATAATATCTTCGCCATCCAAACAATCAGGTAACGGGTTCGAATCCCGCTACCGGAATGCTTATTTGAAATGTCTTCAGGCAAGTTTTCAAGCGACTTCATCTCTTTCATGTTTGGTCTCTAGAGTAAAAGCATCCAATTATGTAAAAATAATAAATAACAAATAATTATACAAAAAAATTTACACTACACACGGTACTAATACAGTACAGATTTCGTAGGTGGGAGTGTCATAAAATGTAATTAGAAAATTAAGGAAGAATAACAGAAAATAATGCTGAAATTGGCTAGAGAATAATGAATTGGCATATCACTGAATGAGGTAAATGTAACTATGAAATAATATGGTTCTATATGAGTTAATGTTGACCCGTATACATACATAGACACGTCTTGTTTGATAATGTTGTCAATCCATTTCATTCGGTGCCTACCTGTTTTCCTAACAACTTCTGGCTCAACCAACATAATCTTATTGACCAACCGAATGTCCGAACAACATGACCAAACCATCGCGGCATTTCCTTACAGATAATATGCTAAGAGGTGGCTAACCATTCCATGTATCTCTTGATGTATCTTCTCATTATTTACGAAGTCAAATTATCCTACTCTCAAAATACAACTTAAACACTGTTGATCAAAATCATCAGCTCCCGGATTACCACTCTGACAGCTTCATAACACAAAACAGTGAGAATCAAACTGCTGTAGATTTTAAGTTTTGTTTTTACTGACATTCTGCTTTTTCCAAACTTTCCATACTTTTTGAACACTCTTGAAACTATCTCTAATCTTCTTCATTCCTTACCTCACCAATATCAGTTACCAAAATTAATTGAAGTGAGAAACTTGCTCTGTAGCACATACTTTTAAGAAAGACAGAGGAGTAATCTTTATCACCTGTTTTCACAATTTTTGTTTTCTCAATATTGATAATCGCACCTAGTTGACTTCTAACATCACCAGTTGCAGCAACAAAGGAATTCATTTCTCCCACATTATTTATGAATAAGGCCAAATAAGCAGAATCATCTAGTTTATATATTCTAAGACCACTTTAATCCCAATTCTTTCCTATTGGACTTTTGTTCATCACAAAATCAATTATAAGACTAGATAAAAAGGTGACAGCACACACTCCTGTCTTAATCTAGTTGTAATGGTTAAAATCATCTGTGCTGAAGTTTTCACAAACTTTAACACAAGCCTCACTGTTATCATATAAAGTAGTCATAAGGCATAATAAGTTTGTCAGGTATTCCATAAGTTCCTACAATCTTCCTAAAATTTTGCTTATCAACTGATCAAAAGCCTTTCGAAATCAACAAAACTCGTGATCACGGGTTCCTAAAATTCTGAACCTTCCTCAAAGATCTGTCTCAGTGAAAATATTTGGTCTAACCAGCTTCTTCGCTTTTTGAATCCATCTTTCTCATCTCTAAGCTGTTTGTGAACCAAGTTCTTAATTTTGTTGATTATAATAATGCAGAAGAACATGCTTGGAAGAGACAGTAAGCTGATTCTTTTATAATTTTCACATATAATGCAATCTCCATTCTTAAAAATGGGCACTACTTCTAGTGAAGTCTCTGGAATTTTTACCAATTTGACAGAAAATGTTCACAATCTCAATCAACTAAGTCACCAAACTCTTCCTGCCTCCTTTTAGCATTTCTGTAGCAATCTTGTCTCATTCTGGTGATTTATTAAGTTTTCATTTACTAATAGCCAATCTAACCTCAGTATAATGGAACTGATATCAAATTGATATCAGTTCCATTATACTAGTTCTACTTGGAAGTAGAACTAGTCTGTTCACTAAGGATAACTGGATCACAAGACTGAATGTTCGTTAAAATATTATCAAAATGCTCTGCCCACCTTGCGACGATGGAATCTTCCCCTCTAACTGCATTCTCATCTTTATCTTTTAATTACTTCACTCGATTCTCTCTCTAGCTGCATTCTCCACCATTTTGTTAACCGGGAGGTTTTTTTTTCAACTCTGTTTTCACTTGTTTATTGACTTCCCTATACCTTAGTCTATTCTCATTATTTGGATGCTGCTCTAGCCACTTCCTACATTCTATTATTTCAGTAAATTAACTGCACTGCTTCGCTGCTCAAATAATTCTGCTTTTTCTTCTCTCTAACCCCTAAAAAGATTGACAAATCTCATGCACAGCCTTCTTAAAGCAACCCCACACATTTTCTGCATCACAATTTTATAGGTTAGCTCTTTCATAACATCTGAGCAACTCGTTTTGGTAAATTCTACGGGTACCAGCACTGCTCAATGCTTCAGTGTTAAAAGAGAAGGTGGTAAGCCTTGCGCTACATTTTTGAAACTTCAGTTGCAATGTGCTCTTAAGAAGATAGCGGTCAGATCCTATCTCTGCACCTGATATGCATTAGTGTTCCGAACAGAACTTATCCATTTACTATTAATTAGATCATAATCGATCACGATCTTTTGGATACCATCAGGTGAGACCTAAGTCTAAACTAAATGAGCTGAAAATAATCAACTCATTTAGTTTTCACAACTGGAGGAGTCTCTCTGATGACAATCTGTTTGGAGATGAAATGTGGTTTGCCACTTTGGACATCATAAAAATGAAACAAATGATGTAGAGAATGGCTGTTCCTAATGCAGGTAAACCCTAATAAATTTACAAAGCTGTAAAAACATTATATATTAATTGTCATTTAAGACTGCAATCAGTTGGTGGTAAAGTGAGAGCTTTCTGCTATTGTCTTCTAAACAGAAATTTGGCGTAGGTATTTAAAAAACATTTTTTTTAGAGTCGCAATAACTGAGTCAACAAAGTTCACTCTCTTAAAATACCTGGATCTGAACCAAGTCTAGGAACGAATTACAAATGAAATGAATTAACTGTTCTCATACTGAAGTTGTCATTGATTTTTTTCCATCCTCTTGGGAACTTGAGTTATTCATCGCACAAGACGTAGAACACACGCGTTGAGAGACACAGTAGATTACACAGACAGGATCAATCCAAGTTAAATGGCCATGACAAACCCTTAAGTCTAAAAAAAATTAAGCGAAATGAAACTTATTTTGGAATGGAGGATGACGTGTCGTTATGAAAGCAGACGGAAAGTATTTGAAGTAGGTCGAACGTAAAACAGCTTTGCTGAAAATGTAGGATTTTTGATATCCATTCTTAAGCATAACAGCAGAAAAGTGCCAAAAATAAAATAAAGAAATAAATAAAAACACTGATTAACAGAAAAACAAAAAAATTACTGCCATGATTTTTTATCCTCCAATATCTCTTAATTACTGATTAAGGGATATTAGACAGTTTTACTTATAGATTGTCTAATCAAAATATTATGACCACTACCATCCTAATAGTTCATAGGCTACCTCTTATTATCAGAACTGCCGCAACGCCGCATGTGGCATGGACTCTACAATACTTTTGAACGCTCGAGGATGTATGCTTCACATCCTGTAGCGTTTCACACAGATCTCTTCAAGTGTTCCAGGCGGATGAGTCCAGCACCGGAACTCTCGATTTACCTAATCCCAGAGATTCTATGGGATTCAAGTCCGACAAATTCTCTAGCCATGGTAACAAATGAAAGTCGTATCGTGTTCGGCGCACCACTCTCGAACGATATTGGCAAAGTGGCACAGTACATTATCCTGCTAAAGCACACCTGTGAAGACAGTCACCATGAAGGGGTGTACCAATAATGGACCGGGATGACTTCTCTTCCCAGGTTTTCGCCTAATCCTCCACTTACCGTCCACACGGCATAGATGGAAACTAGATTCATCCACAAAAGCAACTTTTTTTTTTGATCGAAAAGTATATCCATGATTATAGAAATAAGCATGAGTACCTTGACAGGGTACCTTCTTCGGAGGCCCATTCAGAGGATGATAAAATACATTCTCCCCTCTGGTTAAATTTCTTTTCAGCTGTTCCACAGTTTTACGTCTATGGGCTTACACAAAACGGAACAACCTACGTTGACCACGAATACCGATGAAGAGGAGGCACCAACTATTGGCCCGACAACTTCTGTTCTGTTCTGTCCAGTATCTTTCCACTCTTGGACACACCTTATCTATAGTACTCCGCAAACAACCTAAAATATTGACAGTTTCCTGGATACCACATCCTTCATTCTTTGTGCTCGTATTGGGAGGAAGGAAAATAAAGTGATGGTCAGAATGAAGAATTTAGGGGCTTTTGTTTTGTGTGTGTGTGTGTGTATATATATATATATATATACATATACATATATATATATATATGTGTGTGTGTGTGTGTGTGTTCAAATTATGAATGTAAATAGGCGTTAAAAACTGAAAGATTCATCCCCCTTCAGAAAATAATCTGAAGTAAATGAGATTACCTAAAATCTGATTGTACTAAAAATATTCCAATTCTCTTTATATGCTTGAGACATGCTTCATGAAAATAATACCTAAATGATTAAGACTGACAGCTTTTATGAATAGTTATGACACTGAGATTTTCGAAAAGAAAAATTTAAAAGAATTCGTAATAAGCAAAGAATATTTTCCCGTCAAGTGGATTAACACTTTCATTGCCAAGCTGAAAATTGGAATTTCGTGTGGTGGCAAAATTTTTTTTATTTAGTTAGCGACGTCCACGCGATAACGCGTGATCGGTCGTTTGGTGAGAACTCGCACCGCGCGATATCGCGTGTTTGGCAATGAACATGTTAAACACTAATTTTTGCAGGAAGACTTCTCGCATACTCTTCTTTGGCAACTATTTACTCTAAGTGAAAGCATCGCGAGGTATCGAAGGATGAATCGCCGATATCACTATGAAGTAGTACTAGCGCAAAAATATGCTAAAATAGAACGAAAGAATTATTAATGTCCTCGATGACTGTTTAAGCATGTTATATGAATATAAGGTAGTTTTAGATTATTTATACGAAAACATTAAAACAATGACCCTGAATAAAAGTGTTTCAGTGAACTAAGAAATGAATTCATAAAAATTATCGGTGAATTATTTTTTCGATAAACGGTTTTTGCGGTGCATCGTTCGATTAATTGTTTATTCGGTTAATTGTTATTTGATGATTGGAAGATAGGGAAAACCACATTAAAAGTTACACGCTACAAATTGTAAGGAAAAAAAAAACAAGAAGCAAAACATAACATCTTTAGAGATATTCATTTGTAAAATCGAAAATCAAATGATTAGACTTGTATGTTATCATACACTGCTCATAATACAGTATAAAAGCATCTTCGCTTTCCCCATTCAAACAGGATTATTTGAAGCATTTTTGGAAGGAAAAAAAAAACAAAAGAAAAGGAAAAAGAAAACATGTTGCCTATTCATAAGTAAAATCAAGATAACCATAAGCAAAAACCAGCTTGGATTATAGAGACATTTTCTCTAGTTTAGTAATCAGAAAATAAGGATAAACCAGGTAACGTGTTCATTAGCAAGTTTTACTACAAGAGATAAATTGGTTATTCTCATGTCTAAGAAAGCCGCAGCGACTGTCACCTCGGTAGCGTACTTTGTGGTTTGTTTTGATAATTTCCTAATGAAGTGATATTTCGATAATTTTAATATTAATGGACAATAAAGAAATATTCCTCTATTTTAAACATGAACAGGAACGTTTTGGTCAAATGATTTTTCTCAGAGACCACAGGATTTTTCATTTGTGTATGTAACTAATACCTACTAGTAGCTGTACTTGCTGCATTAACATTCCAGTAACGTTTCCATCTATTGGATATATCTATTTGATATATCCAAACGATTTTGTAGTAATAATGATCATATTTTGTAGCGACAGATTAATCTTCAGCATTCCAATTCCAGGTTTCATCTTCACACCAACTGACATGTTTTAATTCATGGCAATGAAATTTTAGGTGATATCTTACGCAATGCAATTTTTGATATCATACGATGACTGTTCCTCTTTACGAAAATTAATTGCATTTTTGTTTATTTAAGTGGTATTAACAGCGCCATTTTTCTCAAGTCCATGACAATGTTAGCAATAGATATACACTGCTAAGATTCTATTTAGAGGTAACCACAAATTAAAATTGATTATCACCAATCTAATGTAATAATACAACGTGATGAACTCATTTTAAAACTTTATTGGAACGCTCTTCAAGTACAGTATTGAGCTTGAAATTAATTCACTAGAAAAAACAATAATAATACACTTTGTTTCGTGCTCTCTAATCTCCCAAATTAAAGCTACAGTTCAAGTTCCAGTCTTACATAACAGAAATCTAGGTAAGATTGTAACTTGAACAAAGAAAATAAATAATAATAATAATCAATAAAATCGACTAACTGCTTGTAGTCTTGTGGTAAATTCCATGATGCTAAGTCTACAGAGATAGACTCATTTGAAGTTCATATAAGTTTATGGGCACTCTTCTCTTTTGTTTTCAACAATTAAGAAATGGGCTGCCGAGTTTAAACATGGCCGTATCAGCCTTGATTATCCACTTGAAGGACTTCCAAAAAGTGTAACAACACCAGAAATCATTGATCAAGTGCATGATATGGTATTGGATAACCGGAGAGTCAAAATGCACGAAATCGCTGAGACTATAGGCATTTCAAAAGAACATGTAGGATATATTTTGCATAAATATGAATGAATATGCTTTGCCAAGATGGGTGCCACACTTGCTCATAGCAGCTCAAAAACACACTCGCATGTAAATCTCTGAACAGTGCTTGGAGAGTTTTAACAAGAATAAAACTGATTTTGAGCGTCGATTTATTACTATGGATGAGACTTGGATTCACCATTACACACCAGAATCCAAACAGCAGTCAAAATAGTGGACAGAAGCTGGTTGTTTAGCGCCAAAGATGACAAAGTCGGTTTCATCAGCAGGAAAGGTCATGGCATCGGTGTTTTGGGATGCTAAAGACATTTTATTTTTAAATTGTGTAATTGTTTATTAATTATCTTGAAAAAAGTAAAACAAAAACCGGGAAATATTATTCCGATCTTTTAACCATACTAGACGAAAAAATTCGTCAGAAAAGATCCAGTTTGCAGAAGAAAAAAATAATCTTTCATCAGGACAATGCACCTACCCACAAAGGTGTTTTGGCAATGGGAAAATTGCCAAAACACCTTTGTGGGTAGGGATCTATCACTATGAATTGTTGGAACATCCACCCTATTCCCCAGATTTGGCTCCCTCTGACTTCTATCTCTTCCCAAAACTAAAACTCTTCCTCGCTGGTCAGCGTTTTTCTTCGAATCAAGAGGTGATTGCAGCTGTAGAGGGCTGTTTTGTAGATCTTACTGAGAACCACTTCAGGGACGGATAATGGCGCTGGAATAAATGTAGACTAAATCTGGAATAAATTAATTTGAAATTATAAATTCGTTTTTTCATTGTTAGGCCGAGAACTTATATAAGATATATACATGGTATTATAAAGTTAGGAAAATATTCCGAAAGCTACTGTGGGAAGGAAGCTTAGAAATGGAGGGAAGCGACAAGAAATCAGAGATGATAAAGGTGACAAAAACTGAACATGAGGATATTCTAGATGATGGAGTAATTATCATGAAAAACTTATCAAATTAGATAAGTAGCAACAGAACAGTGGTAGAAGATATTCAAAAGGAATAAAGTCATGAGTCTAGTTTCAGTACTGGATGGAAGAAAATGCTATAATTTCTTTGTAATTTTTCGACATCGTAAAAATCGCAAGAAACAAAATATGTTTAGTTTTATTGATTCAATACAGCAGACTGACACTTAACAACTAACACTCGTACATGGATTAACTGCTAAATCTGCACCAATATGTTCTACACATATCGTAATAAGATTGTCATTAGATATCGATATATATACACACATTCCATCTGGATAATTTTCGCAGAGATTTCATATTCTCTATATCATAATTTCACAGTGGAGGGTGTAGCCAGGAAAATGACCGTGGATAAGTCATTCTTGACTACAGTGCTAAATTTGTTTATTACAGTTAGGATACAAAAAAGTGAATTCGATCACGTATCCAAATATTTCAGCAGCATTCATATCCTACAAATAATTTTTGAACATAAACTCATAGCGAAATGTAAACTGAGAAAGGCAGATTTTTGATCCCCAACTGTGTTGGGAAACAAAAAGCAGATTCTGGGAGGAAAAGATTTGTGTCAAACTTAGTAACTCTCTGAAGAACAAGGGATAGAGAAAAGAAGATCCTCACATATATCTCACTTAGAATCAAGTCTATAGCGGTCATTTTTTCGACAGTGGAAATCACACTATTTCAGCAATAATACCCAGTTAGAATTAGGAACAAAAGATGGCGACAGATGTCAGTCATATTACCAAATCGTCGGTTACCAACTGGATGGAGACCAGTTGCCTACCAATTTCCAAAAGTTAAAAAGAGTTCGGCCTACTTATTCTATGAAATAAACACGAGCCTAGAGAATTTTTGACACTACGCAAAGTGATGATATCCATCGCCTCAAACACCGGACGATGAAAGCTATTTTGCATATTTGCGGGCTAAATTCGTTCTGATTATGTCTGTTCTAGAAGGTAAGATCTCAATTTCTTTCTCTTTCTCCATTCTTACATGAAGTGTACCTAACAACTTTTAAAGCATGCAAAACACATAATGCAGAAAACCAGAATTTTCCCATGAGAGGATACATTTACAAAGCGGATCTGCAAGTTGGCCAAAAGATAGTATCCAAAACTGAACATAATGGTAGGAATTGAGTGGTTTCCTGAAGAACTAGTGTGCTGCCACTTATGCTTGCACATGTGTGTGGGGGTGGGGGTGGGGGGACTGAGTGGTGTGATATATACAGGGCGAACCATTGGCGAACTACACATGAATGCGAAATTTGACACCATTTGTATGGCAACTTATTATTATTATCAAAAGACCTCCGTAGAATAAAGAGATTCACCACGGAAGGTCCCATTCTCACATTCACAGCTCATCATACCTTGACTTAAATGCATCCACTGTCTTTGCATTCACCACACTCTCAGGCAATCACTCTCCATGCAAAAAATCTACTCCACATCCACCTTACACTGCTTCCAGGCACGGCCTCTCGCTCTCCCCATCTCCAGATATTATATGAAAAAAAAAACTCTTCCATGATAATCTGCTAATTATCCCTTACTAACTTATACGTCTCTATCATGTCTCCTCTCTTCCTTCTATCCACTAGGCTCTATAATTTGCATTCTCAAATTCCAAAGATCCAATACCGAATTAGTCAATCGTCTCTGAACTCGTTGCCACAACTCATCATCCTTTTGAAAACCAGGCGACCATATGTGCACATTAATCCATATGAAGTCTAATCAAAGCCTTGTACAATAGAATCATAACATCCTTACTTTTATACGTCAGCGTTCTCCGCATCATTCCCATAATCCGCTGTGTTGTCTTCACAATTTTGGCAAAATGTCCATGCAATTTCAAGTCCTTATCCAACATCATCCCAACACCTTTCATTTCTTTAATCTCCTCTAAAATATCCCCACCAATCCTATACTCTGCTTCCTATCTTTTAAAACCTTACACGTTCATATAGTAAACTGACATCCCCGCACACTTACCCATTCGGACAATCGATTTAGGTCCTCTAGCAAACTACATCTGCTCTACTTCTCGTAACTCTCCCCAACTTTGCATCATCTGCAAACAACTGTATATCACAATGTAAGCCTCCTTTCAATGTCATTTACATACAACTTAAACAATAATGTCCCCAAAACAGACTACTGGGGAACATCGCTAGTGACCTTCTTCTTCTTCTTCTGGGGGTATCACTTCTCCCATACACAACCTGCTGATACTAACAGTCAACTAGTCTCCAATACAACGCATTAAGCTACTATCCGACCTCATCTATTCCAATTTAACTACTATTTTGTCATGTGACAATCTATCGAAAGTCTTTGCGAAATCTAAATATATATACTACTATATACACATCCCCCTCGTCCAGTATATTCGTCACCTTGTTATAATAAGTATGCAGATTGCTAAAACACGATCTTTTTTTAGCAAACCCATTAAAGAAAATTTTGCTGCTGCTGTCAACCCAGTTCTGAATCCTTGTCCTCCCTAACTTCTCCAACGCCTTAACCACAACTCTAGACAAGCTGATTGGCCTATAAGAAAGGGAATGATAAGACTAAGGCTTCGCCTTAGTCTTATCTTCCCCTTTATGAAACGGAACAATTTCGCCATTTTTCCACTCTTTTGGAACTTGGGCTTTTTTATCGAGTGTTAGAATATAAGTTAAAGCTGATGTTAACTCCCTTAAACATTTTTCCTTGGGACACAAGGTGATAAATCATGAAGTCCCGGGGCTTTGTTTACTCAATCTCTCATACACTTCCTGCTCACGCGCATGATTGTTTCCTCCCCATTCCCACTACTCTCAATTCTGCATTAGAATACTTTAATTAACTGCTCATTAAACACTTCTACCTTGAAAAGAAAAAAAAACTCCCTAGGTTTTCTTTTAGTCTCATTTGTTAACTGCTGCTCATACTGCACTTTTATTACCATCACCCAGCGAGTTACCTTCCTTCCTTGCTCTTTGTACTCCTCATGTAACTGATTATCGCCACTCATCCTGAGCGCCTCCATAATGCCTTTTTCTTCCAGATTGCTTCCTTCAACTCTTCAGTCATCCATCGTACGCCTACCTATTTAGTCGCTTAACCTTTGGAATACACTCAGTCATTACCTCTGTCAGATACTTCCTGAGTAGAGACCAAACAGCATTGATTTCCTTCCCATCCAATTCATTCCTCACTCCATGATATTGCTGCAAGCCCCCCTTCTGAGTATCATAATCACCCGCCTTATAGTTCCCTTTTTCACAAAAGTTCTGTTATGTTGTCACCACCCAAGTTATCGCTTCATAGTCACTTTCACTCTGGAGGAAGATGTGACACTTCATTTACAACATCTTTTGAGGAGATAATCAAATTCAAGACCCTCGATCCACGTGTGGTCTCTGTTAGGTTCTGCTTAAGGTAGGTGTCCCTCAAAAACAAGAAATTCATTATCTTTAGTTCCTGATGCTGTCTCTTTATTGCAATCTATATTACTATAATTGAAATCGTCCATAACGATCACCCTTTCGTTATTAACCAGATCAATTTGCCTAAAAATTTCCTTCTCACTACCTTTCCTTCTTCATTTTTCCTTCTCCACAATACCAGGTCTATAGCAACACCTTACTAAAATAACTCATTCGAGTTATTCGCCACCCTGTATTCTCCTACTCTATACCTAACTCTTCTTCCGCAATAATCGTCAAAGGCAAAATAAAGAAATAGTTTTTTGATAGGTAAAAAATGTACAAAATACACCAAAAATCACAAGAAATTTCCAGCAAAAATTAAAACAAAAATTTAATTAAGAATAACAAATTAAAAGCAATAAAAATATTTTTCAGTTAATAGGCGCAAAAAATTTACTAAAATAAAGAGCCAAAAGGCTTTAGTTCGGCGATGCAAAATTATGTAAGTAAAGTGGATATTAGATCCAGAATTATTTCAAAGCCGAATGTAGAAACTATGAAAGTTTCGTAAAAATAAGTTGACCAGAGAACTTACGGGAATGCACTCACCAGCATTCACGAGTTGCCTTAGCGCGGACTACGTAGATAACATAAATGCTGCCCAAGAATCTATATATTCGCTTTCTGTTAGTCCATTTTGATAAGGTTTCAATGGCCTGACAGCTTTCTGCGTGGTCTTCGTTACGGAGTTCCGTTACCCAGTCAATAGTTGTCTCGTGTCTTTTGGCATTACGATAGTATCAAATTATTTCCAAATCGCCTCTTTTTTTTTTTTCATGTTGGCTTCTACAACTTCTTTGCTCCACAGGATTGCTGTTTCTGATCTCCTAAACCAAACTGATGCGATCAAATAGCAGAAATAATTCTAACTAGAATGAAGCTTTTCACCACTCAAACAACTCAACATCTTTGATCACTATTGAAGCCTTGGTTTCAAAGAACCTAATAAGGCTTAGTTAGTATGCGTTTTAAAAACCTGAAATAGAATGTAGGACGCGAAGGAGTTACACGGTTTTATATGGAGACAGAAGGGTTTTTTTTACTGGAAACTCAGATATATCTTTGCGAAAAACAGGCAAACAGACCATAAAAATATACAGGATGGCCCATAAGTCACGAAGGGGTTTAAAATGTGAATAATTTATAATTAATACAAAAAATCTTCCGATTCTGTATTTCATTATAAGAAACAACAAGAATAACAAACAAAAATTAAAATAAATTAATTAAAATAATGAATAAATTAAAAACAAGTTATTAAATATTTAATCTTTTCCTTCGTGACTTATGGACCACCCAGTACATAATAAACCGACATAATACTTGGGCTCATTGGCTTAGCACATTGGGTTATTTTGATTTACAGCCGACGTAACAAAGGCTATGAGACAAGTGTACTATATTCGTAAAATGCATATGGCTAGTTTGCCTGTTTTACGGTTATGAAACTCTTTATGAAGGTTCTTCGCGTCAAAGACGGGATTCGAACCAAAGACCCGATTGAACTACGGTGTCTACCTTTAACCTTAGTTTATTCGTAATTCCAAATTGCTTCGTAATTAGCTTGGTAATTCCAAACCCTCACAACTGCTTTGGCTTTTCAAAAGTGCACAAAAGAAGGAGAAAAAAAAAAACGTATATATATATATATGTATATATATGTATATATATATATATATATATATATATATATATATATATATATATATATATATATATATATATATATATATATATATATATATATATATATATATATATATATATATATATATATAGGGTGTTCGGGATAAATTTGACAGTTTCGTAAGGAAAAAGAAAATCTTCTTTGTATCTATTAAATTTAATGAATTGACAAAAAAACATTACAGGCAGAGTTAATTACAATACTATCAACAAGATTTACTCAAAATAACCACCATTAGCATCGATCACAGCTTCAATTCTGCTTCGGAACCTCGAACAAGCTGATGCTACAGTCTCCCTGGGAAGGGCCGCAAAAACTGTTTTAATTTTATCCATTAACTGGGCTTTTGTATTACTGGAAGTGCGATTGGTGTCTTTTTCAACTGCGCCCCATACAAAATAATCCATGGGGTTAAGGTCTGGGGAGTTTGGAGGCCAAACATTTGGACTGGTGAAGTCGTAGAAATTTTCAGACAACCATTTTTGACTTTTCCCAGAGGTGTGGCAAGGGGCCGAATCCTGCTGCCATACATACGGCCTACCATTGGCTACCCTTGTTATCCAGGGCTTGACTACAGTTAGCAACTCCACGAACAAAGCCCGAATTCCAATGCCAGGGTTCTTCAACACCTGTTCCTGCAGATTTGCGAGGAATTCTGCTGTACGAACGCAATCAGATCGTCTGCTAGGGATCTTTCTTCTTGCTACATCCTCGTAGTCACCATTGCAAGTCTCTAGTTCATGCCTGATTGTTTTTACTGTATTCAGGGAGCATTGGGCAGCAGTCGTAATATCCTTATGTTGATGGCGGGCACGAATCATCATGATACAAGTTATTCTCTTCCATGATTCAGGTGGGTTCCAGCTATCCATCCTTTCTGACATCTTGTATATGAATGAAGAAGGGTCCAAACTTTTAAATGAAGAGAAGTGTGTGTTAATACATGTAACTTACGGAAAAATATAATTAATTATAAATATGTCAAATTTATCCCGAACACCCTGTATATATATTACAAGTGACTTGAGATCAAAACTACAGTACATACTGTCTGCGTTGTAATTTTGAAGTTTCAGACGAAAAATTATCAATACAAATTTGATGCTGAAAGCTCCAAAGTTAAAAATCAGGCAGCAACTCAGCCATCCCTCGTAAGAGCTCCTGGTTTCGAGTTTGCAATTCTATGCTTCACCTCTGCTCTCAAATTACCAAATATAAGATAAACCTAATTCTTTGAACATTCAATATGTCAATAGTGCATCAGAACACTGCTTTTAATCCATTCTCTTTCTCCTGTGGATAAATTACCTTGTCTTGCTGGCCACAGAATCTATACACAGCTCTGTAGATAGTACACTCCATTCTTGTTCTTCATATGACAAACTTCGTAGTGTCTAATTATTCCAAGCTCAACGATCTTGAATAACTAGTGCATTAAGGTACAGTATAATCTCATTGTCGTTTTTCAAAGTGGCGAGGACAGCATTGTGAACTTTAATACAAACCAACACGCAGTCCTGCTTTATTTTCTTATTTGTGTAAAGAAAGATCGCACAAAATTCCACTTACCTTCGATAATATCCAGATCGCTAGACAAGACCGTATTTCACTTCTTACGCTAACTTGCACTTCTACAATTCCTGATACACACACAGATGACATCGACAGCCTTCTCAGCCACCAAGAAAGTTCAGTGTCGTTTTCATTCAGGAGATACGCTTTCTCACCTGTACAATTCCTAACATATATAAATACACCAAATCTTAGATTGCTGTTCTCATATTCGGGACAGTATACCAAAAAACCTCCTAAAACACTTAATGCTAACCAAGAGAGGATAGAAGAGCTTAAGAAATGATCCTTTCTCAGTATATTGTTATGCAATATCTTACTTAATTCAGTGCTTTGTTGTTTATCAATTCGTTTAAAGGAACATAGGAAGGAACAAGAACGTTAGACAGCAAATGGGAAACCACAAAGCATGGAATCAAGTAAGATATTGAATAACGATTTGGTATGGCGAATTTATCATAAAATATGACACTAACGAACGAATTATAAATTAAATATATATAACAAACGCAAATTGAAAAATAGAAAAAAAGTAAAAGAGTTGATAATTCTAGTAGGTACGATAAATTTAACTAGCGATAAGTTCGTATGAGAGAGGATATGAATGGATTGTTGGAAGAAGCGAGAGTGAAGAGTGAGAAAGTGAAAATCGTTAGTATATTACCTAGACATGATAGACATTAATTAAGAAGAAGGGCTATGATGACAAACGATTCGATTCGTAATGGATGCGAGTTTTTGGATAAGTGGAGTAAGAGAAGAATGGATTTATATGAGTAACAATGTATATTTGAATACATTTGGTATCAGGAGTCTAGAGGAATTATTAATTGGTAAGCAATAGCAGAGAGAGAGAGAGAGAGAGAGAGTGCGCGCGCGCGCGCGCGTGCACAGAGCGACAATGTTATGTAACTGTTTTTAATGATAGGAATGTGCATTATCATGGAAATGACTATGAAGAAAGAACGATTGTGTGTTTATTCGGTTCGGACGTATTAAGCCTGTGCAAGGATGTCTGCATAATTAAGGTATTACATAAGAAGAGAGATCTGCAAGTTGTCCAACTGGGTCGCACAGACTACAGAAGTGAATATACAATTTTACAGAATGCAGGCAACTTATTATGCCTGGACACGAATGCCCAGAGTGTCAGAAACAAAGGGGTGGAGTTTGTTGTCTTGGTGAATACACTGGGACCTTAGAGATATTAGTGAGACCTGGCGATCAAAGGTTGATATACTAACTGGTATCGTAAGTAACGGGAACAGAATTTTTAGGGGAATACCGTATACATAAGGATAATGTCAGTTATGAAAATAAGGAGTAGGAAAAATTACAATTATTGTACAGAAAGCTAATAAGAGTATAGAAAGAAACTGGCTTTAAATGCTAAAGGCAACATAAAAGAATTCTGACGTGATACTGCAAGTATCACGTCATGATATGTGTGAAAATGAATGCAGATGATGCAAAAGAATTGCTGAGCTAATGAGTGTTCATTTGCTAAAAGCCATCAACGTGTACTATGCAGCATTTAGCTCAGTGCTATCTTTTCAATGGATGAAGAAATTCAGTTGTATGAGGAAGGAGTACTAGAGATATTGCACAAATCAATAAGAATTCGGAAATAGATGGCAGATGGGAGATCAGCACAGATACTAAAAGAGTGTTCAGCTGAACTGGCTGTTCCTTTGACCAATATTATACACTATAATTCGAGACTCAGAATAGGGAGGATTCCACAAGAGTAAAAAGGATGCATGGTAATCCCATTGCACATGGGTCGTGCGAAGACTGATTTGTCTAATTACTGAGCCAACAATATCTCTGGAGTGATGGTGAGAATTTTGGAAAATTTGGTAAGAGCTCGAAAAGTTGACAGATGGTCTATACTTTGCAATGAACAGTAAAGGTTTACGAAGGGTAGGTAATGTTTCAGCAACTTGCTCATATAACAAGCCAAAAGGCTATTTTACCGGTGACATAAGTTAAGTTTAAGGGAGATGGTAAATCCCGTATTATTCTACAGCCGGGTGCGAAACTCGGATCGAAATCCTAGAGTTTCATGCCGAAAAAACTATCGGCGAGCCCAAGTGTAAGTAATCACTTGGGTAGTACAACACCAGGGCAACTCGCAGCAAAGGTGGAACAAGCTCCGTCGCTCTCCGTCGAAAGCATACGCATATTTGGGAACATTTTTAACAGAAAAACAGCTGTTTCATTTTGATATAATGTAATTCACATAGATAATGAATCCGTCCATGTTCAAGACCTTAATGGCGTGTAGGAACACAGCGTGCGTGGAAATAATTAGCGAACAATGGAAGATGAGCGAGCTTCTTAGTACTTTTTTTTTTTTTTTTTTTATCATTTCACCCCAAGAAAGATTGTAAACCTGTCATACAGTATTATATTGTCCAAGAACTAGGTAAGCCAGAAATCCTAGTGTAGGGAAAAGAGTTTCATAGTATATTCAAAGGAGGCATATAATTTAGAGACACTGCCGTGGGGGGGGGGGGTAAGAGAAACCAAGATAAACAATCAAAATATATGTTACTTGTATATATTTTACAATTTAATTAAAACAAACAAAGATAGTAAAGAATATTTAATACTTATCATTGTTTTAAACAGTGGAAAAACCTTTTTGTATATTCTTATTTTATATTATTTTACTAAAATTTTACATTAATGAAACAAATTATTTTTAATAAGACAGAAAACTCGATTTTTTTCGTCTATTTTTTTACACATCTGGTTTTTTTTTTTTTTTTTTTTTGAGGGCCCATCTTATCTCCGATTGTATTTTTACACATACATCACAGCGATGTTAATATAATTTTTTACAGAGACCAGGCATGTGGCTGTAAATACTGCGCATATAGATAATGCTAAATTAAATTGAATTAATAATAATTGCATTTAATACCATATTTCAATACTAAATGCGAAACAATTCAAACTAGATGTGTTTAGTATTAATTAAAATATTTCAGCCAAACAATATTTGGGTATATATATATATATATATATATATACCAAAGCAGTTACCGGTTCACAGCTTGTCTGGTTTTGTTAACCATTCTGCCTGTTTATTCGATGAAAAATGGGACTTCACAAGAGGTTAGCAAAGGTTTGAAAAGAGTCAATGTGCGTAGTTGGTTACGTTATCTATTGAATCAAAAAGTTAGTTACTTTTGATTCTCTAGAACATTGTCCTTAGGCGCCACTAAGATTCACATCTTCGCACAATCCACAGGCAGATACACTACTTGGAAAGAAGTCAATGGACACTATAACGTGAGGAACAAACAGCGATGGCGTCCACCTTAACAAGATGTAGGACCTCCTTTCGCTGCAGTGAGTGCAGCAATCCTAAGGGGCATACTTTCCACAAGTGTAGGATAGCGATCAATGGAAATTTTGGACCATTCTTCCTGTAGGCATATAATGAGGTCCTGTACTGTCTGAATGTTTCTGTGCAGATTCGTGTTCTAGTTGATGCCAGGAACTGCGCATTCAACATGTCGGCCGACGAATGGCGGTTTTAACCTTGTTAGCACCCTACGGTCACATTTGGTGAACGTGATGGGTCGTCCACTGCGAATAGCACTTGCAGTTGACTCCCTGCGCTTCCATCTCAGTATGGTATCGCTAATTGTTCACGTGGGATGGCCTCTACTTTTTCAACAATTTGCCGAAGAGATAGGCCTGAAACATGGTATCCTATCACAACGTTTGTTGTGAAACTCCTTCAGTTCCCTTCTCGCAGAGATTTCACACGGACACAGCTGTGCTGATTTGGGAGAACAATATTCCTACAATTTATACCGGCTACAAACACGTGACTTGTAACATGGCAATATGCATCTTGCCCATGTGGGTGTCCGTTAACTTCTTTCCAAACAATGTATATCAATTAAATATACCACAGTTTTCATCTTCTGAAATCTAACTGTGAGAAAAATAATAAAAAATAGTTAAGTTGTTTAAGATATGTATCCTTTAAGATTTTAAATAAATAATAATTTACTAGAAACTATAGGATATTTCTACAGATTTCGATATGTTATTTGGTTATGAACTTACTAATATAGATTAAGCCGAATTGCAAAATGCAGCCACAGATTTATTCCCGAAATATACCAATGATTTCAATGGGTCAGAAACGACAAAGAAATTAAGTGTCAGTCACTAACACGCACTGAACTCTTTTTTTAAGTGTTAATCAGCCACATCTACATAGAATTGTTACAAGTAACTCGTGAATAGATTCTGGAGGACGATGAAGTAGCTTTACAGATTTTTCTTTCCAGTTACCGTAAGGATACGTCAGGGAAATTTGCTTCTTTATCTAACTGTTATCTATCTAACTTTATCTAACTGTTCCAACAGAAACTGTTGGAACAGTTAGATAAAGGTCAGATAAATAAATTATCTCCATTTTTTTCTATTTTCTCAAATTCTTCCTTCTTGAACGCTGGTCCAGTACAAGTTATTTTTTTCTAAATCTCTTATCTGGTCTCTTCAAAATTGGTCTCTTATCTGACTTCTACTCTTCAAAATTTATTCCATACGTTCTTCTTGGTGTTAGAATTTATTTGAATATTCTCATTGTATGTCCAAGCCACTTCAACACTTTCTGGTCCAAAATCATTCCTAATGTCCAAATTTCTCCTTCTGTCCTCTCTTGTTTTTTTTTTTTTTTCAACTCTGCCCTTAGAACTTTCATTTCCATTCCATGTAATTTGTGAAATAATATTAAAATTCTAGCTACTCAACAGCGATAAATCGTACCAGTTAATAAACGTTCATTTTATTTTTATTTAAAGAAAAATTGAACGACCAACTCAGACTTTTATTTCTATCAGCATACTGTATCTTGAATATCGTTTTAATTGAACTATTAAGTTTTCCATTTGGAATATATTATTTCCTCCATCTCCAACTGAAAAAATAAAATAATAAAAACCGATTTTTAATATTTTTTCTAATAATCTCCACTACTTGATCTTTCCGATGCTGCACGTCTGTTCTAATAATAATCATTATTTAATATATTGATGTTTACAAACTGTGTGCATCATAATCGATGTTTACTGAGTTTTCGATCTAAATCCTAAAATGCGTATATAAAAATATTCATGTACGTTTTATAATATGAATCCCACTAATGAAAAGATGTGAACCTATAGTATATTAGTACTGTGAGTGGAGTAAGTTGTAGGTAATCTGGTAATCTCTTAAGAACAAATTTTTCTTCAATATAATGTGATAGAATTTGAACTCTATTAAGAGGTGAACATTGTACACTTACGTCCCATCTTTGAATACAAGCTTGAGATATTCTTTCGCGAAAAAAAAAATAAAAATAAAAATAAACTATTGGATATTGGATAACCAGATTTGCGACCAACCAGACCAACTTTAAGATAAAACCGTAAATATAAAGGGCCAATAGGCTTCATTTCGGCGATATAAACATTGTTTAAATTAAGGGGATATTAAATCCCACATTGTTTTAAAACCGAATAAGAAACTCAAAGATTGGAATCAGAGAGTTTCATGCCGAATATAGTATAATGAACTATAAAAGTATCGGCGACTACTAGCGTGAGCTAATGCAAGTAGTCCAAGTACGTAGTACAAACTCGGGCAACTCGCAGCAAAGGTGGTCAAGTTCTGATCGCTATTCTTGGTATTTCCCATAATGTAAAACACATTTCCTAGGAAATGTATGCTGTTATTACATTATGGTGGGAGGTCACTACCCAGACCGTTTCAGCCTTATGAATAAGTAAAGCCGTCTCTAAAAATTCGGACGATCCCTAGGCCACTCAATTGTGGGCGAAAGACCGTCCATCTCAGCGTTGGCTCCACTCAGTGATGGCCTTTCACCCACCACCACCACCGCTCATATTCCGAAGAAAAGCATTCACCGACAAAGCCCCTCACCGGGCCGTGCCGGAAAACACTTTTCCCGGAGACTCAAATTACTCCCTTAAGCAAAAACCTTAAGAGAGCGAACTCATAATAGCCCCCCCACCGGTTTCAGACCTTTATTGAGGCTTCATCAGTGAGTAGCTAGACCAAATTAATACCAAAGGGTATAGCGAAAAGAACTTATATACTCTGCTATACGAGTTGTCAAAAAAGGTGCACCCATCAAGTTACTTAAATATAAAGCGCCAATAGGCTTCATTTCGGCGATAAGCTACTCACTGATGAAGCCTCAATAAAGGCTGAAACCGGTCTGGGTAGTGACCTCCCATCATAATGTAATAACAGCATACAATGAATTATATAGATATTATTATTATTATTATAAAAAATATTTTACAATGAAAATAGATATTTTACACATGAATTGTATAGAATAAAGATAATTAATTATATGTAATAGGGAAACGAAATCTACTTCGTAATAATCACTTCTGACTAAAATCGGACATTAAAACGTATAAGTAATATTAATAATAAACCGTGTATAAATAATAAATACATCAAGAAACAATATACCATTTGTGTCGGAAATAGTGCCTCATATATTGTCGATTTTTATCGCTATTTTTAATGTATTATAAAGTTAAAACAAGCGATAAAATAATAAATTTTATTGCACATTATATTCTACATAACATGATTTTTACATTTATAAATGATAAAAAGCAGGCCAGAAATATTATTATTATTACGCTGTCATCACCATGGAGTTCAGGATTCATCGTGAGAAATCTTCTCGAAAATATAACATATCTTATTTACATTATAATCAACAATTTACACTTAATACCTATAACAACAACATTTTTTATGAATTACCTATTTCGCTAATACAATGCCTGTTGTACAAGTTTACATTTCCTTGAACTTATTGAGTCATGTTGCTCATCACACTCCTTAGCAACATATTCTACTCACTACGAGAAAACTCGGTTTCTCACTCCACTGTAAGCTTTATTTAACTTCCATGAATAACCTCTAGTTCTTTCAGTTTGCCAAGGAGCGTCAAAAACTTAAAATTTATCACTGGTAGGAAGGGCATGTACCTTTTGCTTGGAAGGACTTAAGATTCGAATCCTGTGAAGAAAGCAATGAACTTTCTGGAATTTTTGATCTGCGTTAGTCGTTCTCATACGGTAGCAGAGTTTTACTTTCCAGAAACCCAATGTTAACCACAAAATACTAGTTTAGCAGGCAGATCTTAAAAGCTTCGATTAGCTAAGTGTTTCATTTTTCTATGAAGTGAGAAGTGACTTTCGGTTATAGCAACTATCACAATGATTTCGAAACTGAAACTCTTTAGAAATGTACCAACTACTGTGCACAACTCATAGATATTCGAACCTTGTAGTATGGATGTGTAAAGCATGATTCATTGGAAATAAATACAATCATCCCTATATCAAGGGTGCAATTAACAAAATCTTTCTTCGAGAGCTCCTGAAAACACTGATCAGAGCTGTCTTTTCGCATGGTTTCTGGATTATTTAATCCCTTTTTCACTTACAGCATTCATGTGCGAGACAGCTGACCACATTTTGGGTAGGATTCGCATTAACAAACAAAGAACTGCTCTTTATTCAGAAGACCTTATAAATATAAGACATCTGGAGACAAGCAAAGTTAAGTTCTCAGAGCATCTAATCTGGTCTAGGTAGATACAAAACTAAACAGCTATCTCCCATCTTTCTAGGTGATAATTCGATATCTTTAATAGAGGAAGTTGAGAGAGAGAGAGAGAGAGAGAGAGAGAGAGAGAGAGAGACATTCGTGCATTTTATATGTCCAATGTGGCCTTGGGGCTCTGCGGCCTCCTTTATATTTATTATCCGTCATTTAAAGGAGATTCTGATCTAATTCTTCCTTGCTGGCAATGCTTTGAGGTATGGAGGCCTTCTTAGTTAAGGCAGATTTCCACTACTCTGAAGAATATACCAGATGTATATTATTTGAAGTAAGGCTTAGGCTAGAGGTACTTGAATCAGGTAGCTCTAGTTCGCCACTCCCGTACTCACTGGAAATAAACCCATGAGAAAGATATTACCATTCTAGATAGAAAGCGCAATACTTGAGTCAGAACTCACACTAGGTCGACAGTCACATCATCGATTAAAAGATCCGAATGGCAATGGACAGGTCATATTGCAAGAAGTAACTCACTCAAAATTGGACAAAGTTGATATCTGAATAGTATACCAGAGATGGAAAGAGCGCTACAGAAAAACCAATGAGACGATGGGAGGATGATTAAAGAGATGGCTGGAACTTAGTGGTATAGAAAGGCTCCAGATAGGAATGAATTGAGGACTTGAGGCAGGCCTTCGTACAGCAGGGGACAGAAAACGGTTGAAGAAGAATAGATTAGTTCCTGTTTTGAAGAGGGGACTCCGTGGTTCTGTCGGTATCGACGATTCCCTTTGGCTGGAAACTACGCATAAGTTTTCTCGACCAAAGGATTCGAATCTACTTTGGAATTTCGTCTAGGACATGAAGAACCTTATAAGGGATTTTCAACCGAAAGTGAGTTAGCTGGCTCTTCCTGCTAACTTTCAAAACATGGCTATTTGCAGTTATGGTCGAACAATCTTCTTTACTCGGCCATAATTCCAAAACAGACACGTCTGTTCAGCAGGCCTTAATCGAGTGGAAAGTCACAAGATAGTTTGAAACGTGTTCAGACAGCTACTGCATGAACAAAGTACATTCAGTGGAAAGGCAAGTTTTCTAAGTGGCTAATATTTATCCTTTTGTATGTCTTTCCATCACAGAGTATGAGATATAAACAACTGAAAATAATCGATTACAAAGATAGTCTTGTATAATATACGTGCACTACTTTGGTATAGGCTTTTATCAGATACAATATAGCAAAGAACCTTGTACAAAATTTGAATAGTCCATATGCAGAAAATGAAATTTATATACATATGATTTCTGGATTTCAAGATTTCTATAATATAACAGAGTTGGAGACAACAATGCTGAGTTGGATAAAGTCAATGCCTATACAGTACGCTGATACTATTAGACTCTGCAAAAGCATTTAACAAGGATAGTGCATAGGAAGTAAGAGGAAGCGAAGGAATCGACATTGGATTGGTGAGATGGAGAAGTGGATGGTTGTCAGACAGGCACCGAGACCCAGTATGCAGTGGAGTAGATTCAAAAATTAGACAGTTAACCAGTGGTGTGCCACAGGGCACTGTTTTGGGTTCACTGTTGTTTAATTTGTTTATTAATGATAACGGAGATAATCGGACGAGTGATATCTAGTTGTTTGCTGATGATGCTAAGTTGGGAAGTGCAATAGTAAATGAAAGCGATGTAGTGATCATGAAAGATGATTGCTATAAGTTAGCATTGTGGGCAAAAGATAATGTTTTTTCATTCAATGTGGCAAAATGTGAGACCATGCACTTTGGATTGAAAAAGTTTCTATACATATATTCTATTGACGAAATGTCACTACTGGATGAGACAAGGGATCTTTAGATAATTGGTTATCAACCATTATAACCAGAACTGAAGGTCGGAGGCCATATCGCAAAACGGCGCGCAGAGGATCACTTGAATGCTTAAAAATATGCTGACCAGTAGGGACAAAGAATTCATTATTTCTCTCTATATGGTTCTGATATATTCACATCTGGAGTACGGTGTTCAGATTAGGCCGCCTTGGTTTCTCAGGGAATGTGGTGCTAGTTTAAAAGATCCAGAGGCAGGTGACCAAGATAGTTTCAGGACTATGAATGTTCCATATGAAGATAGTTGGTTTGTGGGTTACAAAAATTGGCATACAGAAGGAAGCCAAGAGTTGTGAGCTTCCATAACCCATAGTTTTCTTCTATCTGTCAATTTCTGTAACGCACAAAAAAAGGCCTTATAGAAGGCGGGTGGGGAAATTTTTCAATATATGACGTGGCAAGGGTGGAAGAATAAGAGGTCATCATTGGAAATTGAGCAAAAGTACAGTTAGTATGGACTGAGGCTGAGATTTTTGCGACGAGGATGGTTGTTGGTTGCCTTAGGTAGATTATTATTATTATTATAACGGTGTCTCCATGGAGTCAGAAGACTATCGCGGGAGACCCTACATAGTTAGTTTGAGCCTCCCGCGGTGAGACTTTGGACGCATTATGGGCGGTATGATAGGTATATTGTGAATAATATTTGTGGAACCTAACGCGATGAGTCTTTGGACTCCATGGAGATCCCGATAAACAACAACAATAATAAAGTTGAAAATCCTGGATAAAATTTGCTCCAGGAAGAAAACTAACAGGAAAAAAGCTTGCCAAATTAAAATACTAAACTTAAAATCTATTATTGTAGGCAAATATTTCAAAAAAAAAAAAAAATCAGATACAAGTTCGTAAGGCAGCAAGACTAAAAGCAACTGAGGTTGCTTTTTTTCATGAACGCGTAGCGAAACTTCCGTTACGTTCCGCCAATATACTAACGCATAGCGAACGAAGTTTCGCTTATGCGTTAGTATATTACAGGATTAGGAGACCCACTTTCAGCATAAGCTATTTTCAGTTATGCAGTACTAAAGCAAAATACGAAATTACCAAGAAAGATCTGCAAATGTGCTTTTCATTATAATGCATTTTAGGTTTCAACCAGAAAGCTGTTTTCGAACTAGTCATCGCCATTTTTAAAACTAAAATACCGATTCTATGCGTTAGCTTGGTAGGGGAAAAAAATAAAAAAATAATATATATATATATTATTTTTATTTTATATATATATTTTTCCTTATATATATATATATATATATATATATATATATATAAGGAAAAAAAAAATATATATATAATCTTGAGTTTGGATCTTCCAAATGCTCATAAAAATCATTAAGCCTTCATAAGCTCAAAATATTTTAAATTCAATACTGTAACCATTTACACACCTATACTGACAACAACAAATGCATAGTAACTGATATTTTACAGTATGTTTTAGCTTTTCATAATTCTTAAATTTCAAATAAATAATCATAACCTTGCATTGTGATATATTTTACACATATTAAAGCTAATGTATACCTACAGATTACCTTCTACCACTTAAACAGGAAGCAGGAAGAGCTCTGTCCAATAAGTTCATAGGATAACCTTAGATACATCAAGGGCATGGGTAGCACGTGGATAGCCAGCATGGCTTATGGCGTCGATAAACACTGCCTACCATTGGCTTCATTTCATCGGAAGACACGAGCAAACTCGAAGTATTGTTCGGAAAGCCGAAGAGAGGCCTTCTAACCAATCAGAGAAGTCGTAGTGTCAGGTTATGTAATTTCGAGTTCTGTGCTTGTATTCGTCAACTCTGGTACGGAGGAAAAGTGCGTGACATCGAACAAAACAAGCGTTGGTAACGCAGCAGCTACACCGTTTGTCTTGTGAAGGATAGTTCGCCATATTTTCAGAGGAATTTGGTATTTGACAACCACCTGTGTAATTAATATGAGTATCGCTGCCCTTCTACAAGCAGCTGAATATCTAGAGAGAAGGGAACGAGGTAATTAATTCGCTGCTATTGCTTTTATAAATTTGTTCAAATGTGTGTGATTATAAACACTATTTCTCGCCCAAGGTCTCCCAACATGGATGCCTAGGCGAGCGCTTCAGATCAGCTGATTTTGACATAGATTGGCTGTGGTAAGAAATGTGACATGATATGGTTTTTGGTTTACTGTTTTTTGCAGAAGCAGAACACGGATATGCATCAACTATGCCAATTCCAAACGATCTCAACCGCAGGAGACCAAAATCTAAGAAGTCTCAGGGAAACAGGTAAGCGTTAAATTTCATGTTATTAGTTTTTTTGTTTGTTTGTTTGTTGTTGTTTGTTTATTTTATATATTCTCCTTGAGTTGTGTGTATACAAAACAATTTTGAAAAATATGGAGTAGAATACTTGATTGGCGTTGTTTATGTTCTACAGACGCATACACACATGATAAAATCTATGGCTTCTTTGCAGTAAATGTCACCATTATTTTCATTTTTGTATTGCATTCGTCACAGTAAAAGAATACTCAAGGCAGGTGTATAAAGGATAAAATAAACTGGTACATTCAGAATGAGAAATTTTCTTGTAAATACTTCGAAAGGATTTAACATCATATAGAATGAATTTTCAGTAAATTGAGAGAGTAATATTCTCGGCTAAATGCCGTCCACTATAATATTCATAGGTATTGTTTATTATTTTGTTAAACTTTTACTCCGTTGTTATCTTCACTTATTATTTTAGTGGCGTTCTTAAACTACATAGTATTTAATTTCCAATAAACATTGAATGCTTTTAATATATTACTCTGTGAACTTGTAGCGAAATCTTCACATATATAATAATATTATTGCATTATATCTCCTCTGTACATAAGGTTCCCAAACTTATATTCCATTAGATCACGATTTTAATATTTCTTACAGTTCAAAATTGTGGTAATTTACTAATGCATTGGCACATTTCTTGTGGTTTTTTACATTAATGCAATGAACGATATGAACTGAAATTATTTAAAACGCATATTCATATTGGTAGTTATCTGATCAGAATTTTTATGGGAAAAAAAACACATAAATCACTACGTTAAGAATGTGCTAAATAGTCTGCATATAGATTAAATCCTAAAAACTGTACCTTAGGATTAAATCCCAAGGTACAGTTTCCCATTTGGAAACTGTACCTTAAAAAAAAATAATAATAAAACACTAGTTACACAGAGGGATACTTAGAACAGTTTGAAATTTCAGTATTGATAATTTTAGTCAGGGTATATTTGGAGCAATTCAAGTTTGAGGAAGCTAATTACATTCTTCTTGTGAGTTTGGTTGGAACCCAGTGAAATTATTTTGGATCAATCTAGAAAGTTTACATGAGAGTGATCTAAAACTCTGTTTTATTAATATCATGCAGTTATTTTTAAGATAGTTTGTGATCTTTTAATTGAGTTTTAATGAACACGATTTTTACTGCTTTGGATAACCATTGTTTGAATTCATGTCAGACATTTTATGTTTTTCGTTAAAACCAGGTATATTTAATAACTATAACATTAATAAAATATTAATTAAACACATATGTTATAACACAACACATTAACAGATTCTGTCTTCTGTTCTCACTTGCCCATAAATAGCTATTGTGTTATAGATTACGTAATCTCTGATATGTGGGATTGATATTAAAAATATATATAGCATTTAATTTCTATCAGTACAAAATTCCCCCCCCCCCTAAAAAAAAGAAATATATATATAAGTGATGAAGTAGCATTAGGCAAATTTGTGGCTGTCATCTTAATAGCTCTTTAATCGAATTTTTGGAATTTGTGAGGGATAAATGTCTCAGACAGCATGTGGTGGAGCAAACATGAGGATGAAGAGTTTTGGATTTGGTCATAACAACAGATGATCCAATCATGATTGAGATGCTAAACTTGCCGCCAGCTGGTGAGTGACCATGCAGTCCTGACTTGGAGGATGAATGGGTATGCAGATATATTAAGGAGGAAAGTATTTATGTGGAATTATAATAGACTTGGAAAGACAGTACAGTGGATGGAAGAATTTTCAAGGAAGAGAAGCAGTGCACGAGAGCTAGTTAAGAAATATTTGTAGTCAGCAGCGGCAGATTGCATACCTTAAGTGAAAAAGACAATGCAAGGTGGAGTAAAATGAAATTAATGAAATCAAACAGGAATTACAGATGAAGTAAAGATTATGGAAAAGCATATAAAGAGAAGTGGAGAATAGTTCCACAAGGATTAGCACTCATATAAGGAAGGTGACTAATATAGTAAGGATAAAAAAATGAGAAATATCAGAAGAATACTAAGGTGTTCTTTCACTATATGGGAAGTAGGAAGAGAAATGATTGTGGATGAATAACCTTGATGAATGGAGATGATAGTTGGGTGACCAATGCAGTAAAATTGTTTAATGATCACTTCATTTGGGGTGTTTCATCCTGGTAAAGCAGGTTTTATTCCTAGAGGGATAGGGTAAACTGAAGGATTAAAAGTGAATGAAAGGATATATTTCAAATAACAAAAGCTTGATATCAGTAAGGCAGTGGAGCTAGATAGATTCATTTGTACATTTTAAGGAACTGCAGTCATGAACTGACTGTGTCTATTTGTCTGAAGTTAAATGAACAATTTGGAATGAGATGATCTCCTCAGGACCAAGGAGGGGAAGATAATGCCATCACATAATATGATGGTGGAATGTAAGTATCAATCTGTTGACTGTTTTTATTTTTCCTGTGGCGGAAAGATTGGTGTTAAGATTGTGGAAAAATAGAACAATGTCCATACAGAATTGGATGGATGAGGATAATGTTATTTGAAAGTGAGCATGGATTATTATGTGAAATGTTCATTTTCCAATAATCTGGTTGCTTAATAAAGTAAGAAGTGCAGCAGGTGAGGGAAAGTCATTTACTGTTATTTTGCTGGTTGCTTCATGATAAGTTGATCTTTAAGTTTCAGTATATATGTATATCACATTAGTGATATACCCATATTAGTATATCACATTAGTGGATTGGATTTCAAGTTGGATTGCTGCTAGATGTCAGAGTTATTTACATGGGTGGGGGGCAGTACTGGGATGAACAAAGATTACAAGTAAAAACTCTCCAGGGTATGGTGCTGGCATTGTAACTTTTCAATGTGAGTGATGTTATCTGATTACTGGAATATATTCAGTTGTTTGCAGATGTTAATGCTTATGAGGATTATTAGCAATAGTGCTGATGTTAGTGGTTTTTCAAGAAGAGTTGAATAAGTTGGAAAGGTGGGAAAATTATGGGTACATATGTCATTGTAACACAATTAAATGTGAGGCTTTGATATTTGGCATCAACAGATTACAGAAGTAGTGAAAAAAAAAAGTTGTGAGGATTGCTGCCATACTGAGGCATATTTTCACCAGCAAAGAATAAGAGGGTAGGAATTTCATAAGCCTTGATCAAACATCTGGATTATGGCGTTTTCAGATCACTGGGTTTGAAGGCATGAAGTAACTGTGGAGAGATGCAGCAGATAACAAATGATATTAGGACTCTGTTGAGAAGTATTTAAGGGTTGCTCAAACATGATGCAATTTTATTTTAGCTGCACTGGTCCCTGCTATTATCTTCAGGGAAACAGGGCAAACAGCGAAAAGTCAATTACTGGAACAAACAGATCAGAAGAATTTAAGATAGAAAGCATCAGCATAAGCAGCATCAATGGAAAAGAAGTTGAACTAGTTGAACCACATGGCATTTCTCCAGTATAAAAATATACTGGAGAAATGCCATGTGGATGCAATTGGTGTTACTGAGATGAAGACTAAAACAAGTGAGATCATATAAATAATAAATATAGGATGTTATATTCAGGCAGCAATGTTGGAGAATGGAAGGAGTAATGATAGCATTTAACATCAAACACAAAGATAAACTTGATCTGCAGGCAGTTTCAAGTTTAGTTATGTGCACAAATTCCAAAATGTGGTAAAAAGGGGAGTAATTTTTGAGTCATAGAGAAGGCATCTGAGATAAAGAAAATGGGAAAAGCTGGTCTTTGTAAGAGATCTAATAGCAAGGTAGAAAATGAATTGCCAGCCCATAAAGATGTCTTAGGCAAATTTGAAGAAAAGGGCAAATCTAATAATAATGCAAGTGCCTGCTGGTCACCGGGGTTTGAAAGTATGAAGTAACTGTGGAGAGATGCAGCAGACAACAAATGATATTAGGATTATTCAGGACACTGACTAGTCATCACTCATGGCATGATTCAACTAAAGTTGTGTAGAAATTTGCATGAAGGAGGATATGATTCAAAAAAAAAAAAAAAAAAAGTCTCCTTTACTGTATTATCATTGTTAGTGATATCTTCATGCTGGTTCAGGATACAAGCATGTGTAGGGAATTTTAAATTATCAGGATAAAAATAAATATATCAAAAAGAAGCATGTACAAAAGTTTCAAAAAAGAATTAGACTCCTGTCCATGGGAATATTTAGAGGTGAACTGTAGACTTAACTCTAGAAATATTATTCGAGAAAAAGAGTTGGAAAACAAGAAACAAACCTTGGACTCTCAGTAGTACTCAGAAGAAAGCATTGATTCAGCTAGAGAGGCATGTTCTATAATTCTATGCAAGGATTTAAAAAAAAAAATCAGAACTCCCTAGTGGATGCAAAAAATTAATAAGCAGCACTCCTGGAAAACAATAAAGCATATCAAAAGATTCTAGCAAGTAATTCAGCAGATGTCCTGGAAAAGTATAGGAAAAAAAAGGTAAGAGAACTAAGCTATATATACAGTTAGCTTAACAAAAGTCATGAGAACACTCTGGTAAGAATATGAAAGAAATGTCATGAAATTGGCAAAAATTTGGGAGCCTGTTGAAGAAACTTTGATATGGAGCAAAGAGTACTGTAAAAGAGAACAAATGTGATAGAAAAATTGAAGATAATATGATAATATGAAGATAAATTAATAAGCAGCACTCCTGGAAAACAATAAAGCATATCAAAAGATTCTAGCAAGTAATTCAGCAGATGTCCTGGAAAAGTATAGGGGAAAAAAGGTAAGAGAACTAAGCTACATATACAGTTAGCTTAACAAAAGTCATGAGAAGACTCTGGTAAGAATATGAAAGAAATGTCATGAAATTGGCAAAAATTTGGGAGCCTGTTGAAGAAACTTTGATATAGAGCAAAGAGTACTGTAAAAGAGAACAAATGTGATAGAAAAATTGAAGATGAAGATAATCTGGATGTCTGGTGTAATTACTTGGAAAGATAACTAAATGAAAGAAGTCACAAAGTAGTAGTTGTAGATAATAATATATATATATATATATGTATATATATAATTATTCCACACATAAGATGTAGAAGGATAGCAGATCAGTGCCATGTATGGGAATTGACGTGCAGATTGAAAAAGAAGAAATCTATTGACATTTTCCTTCTACATATCAATACTAGAAGTAGAAAAGGCCATCAGAAACCTGAAAGGTGGAAAGAAAACATCTGGAGTAGAAGATGATATTATTATTACACTGGGTATCTCAATGAGTTAGAAGACTCATTGCAGGAAGCCCATGCTAGCCTTTATACACATAATACCTATCATCTCTCCTTATCTCATTCACTGTCAGGGCACTCACAACTGATTTTGGCAATCCATTCCACTTGCCACTGTCTAAGCAAAAAATCTAGTCTGAACACTTATACAATTTCCAAGGTTGACCTCAAGTTTTCTCTATTTGTCATGTATTGAAAAATTTCCTTTGTGTTGATCTTATAGAACCCCTTTAATAACCTATAAGTTTCTATCGTGTCTCCTCTTTTCTACCTGTCAACTAAACTTTATAACCCACACATTTTAAACCTATCCTTATAGGGAGCGTTCAGTAGACCTGTCACAAGCTTTGTCACTTGACTCTGAACCTTCTCCACTACCTCATGATATCCAAAAAACCCAGGTGATCGACTCTGTGCTTAGTAGCTAAGATATAAGTGGATCATAGCTTTATAAAGAGTGATGATAACTTCCCTGTCTTTACTTGTTGGTGTGTTTTTCAACATCCTTTGAGCTATTTTGCCAACTTTCACAGTATGCCCCCCCTCCCCAAACGTCAACTCACTGTCTACCATTACCCGAAGTCTCTAGTCTCATTAATCTCCTGCAATCTAGTACCATCATTGTAATACCATGATGGTACTAGATATGTAACCATTTCAATCTGAGATGCGTAATCTTACATTTTGCAACATTAAATTGACAGTCATTATCGTTTTCCCATAATGCCAGTTTATTTAAATCATCCTGCAGGATATCTACATCACTTTTATCAATTATTGCCCTTTGCAGCATGGTATCATCAGCAAGCAACTAAATATCCCCCCCCACTTTAAAGCTTTCTATATCAATTGATATAAATTAAAGAGTATTAGCTAGTACAGTACCCTGAGGTACTCCACTAGTCACCCTCATTCTCCTAGATTCCACTTCACCATATATTACTCTCTGGTGTCTGTCTCTTTGGTCCTCCCAATCCATGCTGCAAGAATCACATCCATTCTTCCTGCTTACTCCAACTTCTGTAATAGTTTTCCCATCCAGTATTCTGTCAAATGCCTTTGCAAAGTCTTGCAGTATCATGATGTAACAATTTCCCTTATCTAATTCTGCTGTCACTCTATTATAAAACGTTAGTAAATTACTAAAGCAGGACCTTTCATATAAAGCCATGCTGCCCATCATACAATATTGTATTCCCATCCATCCACTGCTGGATTTTATACCTCTAACCAACTTTTCCAATATTTTAACTACCATTCCTAAGATATTAATGGGCCTGTAATTTGCTACCTACTGTCTTGGAGCCATTGCCAATTTTCTTGCACATTTACATAGCACAGAGGCTGATGCCATTCAATCCCACTGCTGTATTCAGGTTGATGTTTTTCAATATGCTGAGCACCTCCTGTTCATCTACCTCAATTCTGATATTCAACCAGAAATGCTCAGGTATGGAGGTATACAGTTTTATAGTCACTGCATTACATAAAGGTCAGAAGGTTGAATTTTGTATGATTGGGTAGCAGTCTCATAATTCCATCTATAAAATAAAACGATGTATGAATTTATTATTTTTGGGCATCTCCATGAAATCAGTGACCATCGGAGATCTACTCTAAAAACTGTTCACAGAATATCCATCATAACTCCTTGAACTCATTCACTGATGATGCCTATGCTACTCCATTTATCTTCCTACAAGCAAATATCTAGTCCTAGCACTCTTACTAATCGGTCTTCTATACACTTTTCAAGGGTGACCACTTGTTTCTGTCATATACTAAAATGTCTTCAGCTTCAATCCTGTAAAATCCCTTTAATATTTTGTATGCTGCTGTCATGACTTTGTCAGCTAGTTTTTGAAGCCCAGAGACTTTCAGTCTGTTCTCATGGAGGCACTGCATTGACCTGCCACTGGATCCTCTCTACCACTTTATTCACATGGAATTCAGCTGACCATATCTGTACAGTAGTCCAGATGCAAAATAATGACATCTTATCAAGTATGTGGTCTGATGTGTGGCCACATTTGCAATATATTGTCTAAATTTCAACTCACAGTCTACAATGACCCCTAAATCCTTGGCCTCATCAATTTCCTGCAGTTTAGTACTTCCATCAGTATAGTATGCAGCTTGTGATTCAAATGTGCATGACTTTACATTGGCAACATTCAAGTGTCAACCATTTACCTTTGACCATGCTGCCAGTCTGCCATCTGCAGAATTTTTGCATTATTAGCAGAACAACTGAACATTTCTCCTTAAATCATTTTTTATATCAATTGATGTAGAAATTAAACAACATAAGAGAAACTTGGAGAACAAAAAACCTAGGTTCAGGCCAAATAGGTGTCATCAAGATTACATTTTTGCTTTGCAACAAATAGTTGAGAAATACTGAGAATATAATCAGGATCTGGAAAAAGCGTACAGCAATGTGCTAAGAGAAACATCTTTCAAATTGTGCAATTATATGTGGTGAATGGAGCATTGTAAAGAACAGTACATAGTCTATACTTAAATTGTAAGTCAGTAATTAGAATTGAGAGATGTATGGAAGATGTTTTTATGTAAAATCAGATGTAATGCAAGAGTTCACCCTATCTCCACTTGCATTCATCATCTATATTGATCATGTTATGATAAAAAATTGCCAGCCTAGCTGGCCGAGTATCCACTCTCCAGCGAAAAGGCTGTGGGTTCGAATCCCACCGTGGGCACGGATGTTTGGGATTGTCTGTAGAAATACTAGTGGTGGTGGTTGGCAGTAGATGGCGTTGGTGTAGTTGTGATCAGTTGGTGGAGATAGAGTTGTAGAGCAGTGCCCTCCCTCGATGAGTCTTTGGACTCCCTGGAGGTGTCAAATAATAATAATAATAAAATGGGTATTGAAACTGATACCAGAATTGGATATATCAAACCTAGCTCTTTGCTTTATACTGATGATGATGATGCTGTGCTCCTAAACAGATCCATTGCAAGTCTCCAGGATTCTTTAACTAAACTGAATAACATGATTAACAAATTTTGAAGGAAAATTAGAAATTAGCATGAAATGCCAAAACTCTGAAAACAGACCCAAAAACATGGGAAAACTCCCCCCCCCCCCATCCAAACATAAATCGATATTGTAGCTTCTTAATTGAAACTTTCAACAAGAAATAGAGAAAACTTACTAAAAAATAAATTTGCTCTTTTATTTCTTGGCTTCTTATTAATGTTCTTTACTTGTGATAAATTTGCTAAGATTATTATGTAGCTAGGCTTAGACTTTGACTTTTAGTCTTTATATTCTTTTAACAGTATTAATTGTATTAATTAACAATGCTATGAGAATAAAATAAATTGTAATTTTTTAATTTTCCAAAGAAGCAGCCAAAATGCTACTTAAGTTCATGTCACTTTTAAACTACATGTCAAAACTTGCTTTCACAAGAACAGATTCCATCCTTAGACAAAGTGAGAAGTGTATTTAGTGCCATATGCCTGTATAGCTTAGCCTGCTTTGGACTGACATAAAAAACTGTTAACATCTTTCCTGAAAGAACATGAGAAATACATACATGCATACATATCCTGCTATCGTCACAATTCAAAACAACTAGTCAAATGTTGGAAGTTTTTTCCCAGATTAAATGGAAGAAAACAATAGTATCAGCTAAATGTATAATTAATGTATTTTGGAGTTAATATCAACCTAAAATTGGAGAGGTTGTTCCATTTTTAGTGCTCTCTTTTCTGTTACAATTTCATTGTTTTCACTTGTTATTTGACTAATGCTGTGTGGGACAAGTGTTTTTCTACACTGATGTTTTTGGTTCAGTTCCAGAGAAACACTTCCTTAGTAAATTATACACTTGATTTTTTTTTTTTTTTCTTATGGTGTGTTGAGTTGATGCCATTAAATCAGTATAATGAATGTTGAGTAGTGTTGTGCAGATTTTCTCAATAACAGTTCTTGAGTTTAGAGGTGAAGTTGCAAAAATTTGAGCTTGTAATTGATTTATAAAATGAAATTTATTTGTGCATGAAGTATCATTAAGCGTACATTTAAGTTTTTTTTTTTTAAGTGCGGAATGGTGAATGGCTTTTCCTTTCAATGCATTGTACTGAAGCAGTGTTTGGGCTTTTGGTTTGCTCAGTTATTTTTCAATGGTAAATTTGTTGAAAATATTTGGAAGATACACTTTTTTTTAAATAGTTTTTTTTTTTTTTACTGTTACAATTTCATTTTTTTCACTCGTTATTTGACTAATAATGCTGTGTGTGTTATGGGACAAGTATTTTTCTGTATGTTTTTTAAATAGAACTACAATTTCTAGAAGAAAGATTAATATATCAAATACAGTATAGTTTTGATTATCAGTGTGTTTATTTTAATTAGTGACTGGTTCAGAAACCGTGCGGTTAGCCTAGTGGCTTTGCGCTTCGCAACCATATGCCTGGGGAAGGAGTGTCCCAGGTTCGATTCCCATTCTAGACGTGAGGAATTTGAGGATCTTCCTCAAATTCCTCACGTTAAAGTCCTCAGGCATAGCCAAGTTAGCCGGTCTTGGGCGCGGTTAGTAGGGTTTTTTCCGTCAGTTTATCTGGCGTTTTTCATCCCGCAAGCAGGCAAACGTGCCCCGTGAACATACGCCTCTACAGTCAAAAATATCCCCCCCCCCCCCAGCGGCAGACCAGGCGACGGGTCGGTTGGGAGTAATACTAACAAGAAGCCGCATCTAAATAACACGTGGACCCTGCACAGGAAGCGGGAATAACGCGTAGAAGAAGAAGATTGACTGGTTCAGAATTAGTTACATCACATGCAGTAATTTCTCAATTATCCGATCATTTTTGGAAATAGATTTTATAACTAATGATATGGTTAACTAATTATGGTCACATCCTGCTGTTCCACAAGATGTTCCACAATGATGTACTAACTCATTCAGGAATCAATTAACTAAGTGTTTGTTTTATAAATTCAAGTAATTAAGAGATTATTTGATTATTCGTTGATAATTGACAGTTTTGCAATATGTGTATTACCAAATTCATTTTCATTCACTCCTTCTAGTCACATTTTTGCTCTTTTCTGGATTTGATGCATTAATCTTTCTTCTAAATCTAAATTTTTTAGGAAATGACAATGTATACTAAAATATTAATTAAAAAACTTTAATCAATACCTTCCAAGTGTGAGCAAACAAAGTTTGCGCCTGAAAGTATCTTCAGGACTGGGGCCTGAAGATACTTTCAGGCGCAAACTTTGTTTGCTCACATTTGGATAAAGGATTAAACTAAATTTATTATACTCTAACCAAGTGAAAAATAAACTTTCAACATCTTTCTCTAAATCCATAATTTATTAAAAAAGGGTGGCATACCATTTGGCAACTCCTATAGGTAGAGATGACCTGCTAATGCTTCTGCCTGGTATCTCCATTTGGGCCTGGCTCCCACTGATGAGACCTCAATAAAGGTCGAAACTAGTCTGGGTTGTGGCCCTTCCCTTGATGCATAACATTAGACATATCCGCAAGGAGATGTGTTTTGCATTATGGGAGATACTGAGATAGGAGTGTTGGTAGCTTGCTCCACCTTTGCAAGGAGTGCCCTGGTGTTGTACCACCTTACCCCAGTCCTGAAGATACTTTCAGGCGCAAACTTTGTTTGCTCACACTTGGATAAAGGATTAAACTAAATTTACAATACCTTCCAATATTTTGGTAATGTTATATTGCCATCTTCTGGGAACATAAAACTATGATAAGTGCATGCAGGCATTAACACTAACAACGAGCAAATGAGACTGAAGAAGGCTACTGGCGTAAGTCCTAGCGTTCTAAAAGTGCCCCCCCCCTAGGGGGCTAAATTGGGTTGTCTTGGCTGTTGGGCTGATGTTCTTAGGATGCATGCTTCCCAAATTTTCCCAAACTCAAAAGGGGCAGGAACCTCTCCTTTTGAGTTTTCAAAATTCGAGTCATCAGAATTTTGAAGGAGAACCGGCCTACCAGTCTGGAACTAGGGGGTTGGGCATTGTAGGCGCCATGGGGGAGGGAACCTCCCCCTTTCGATTTTTCAAAATTCGAGTAATCAGAATTCAAGGAGAACCAGTCTACCAGTCCGAAACTCGGGGGAGGGTTGCCGTAGGCACCAAGGGGTGAAACCCTCCCTTTCTAGTCATCAGAATGTGCTTAATGTGAAAAATTTGTTAGAATAGAGCCGTTAGTGTGTTGAATTTTGAGTAATATTAATAAACACTTATGAAATCAATTTTTATAATTTATACCTGGCTTTATACTAATGCCAGGAGTATCCAGAATAAAGGAGATTAATTGGTGGTGCTGATAGCTTCAGCCTGACCAAAGATTATTGTGACATCTGAGATGTGGTTGATGGTAGATGATATAATAACAGGAATAGAAGTAGCAGGATGCAGCATTTTTTGGCAGGATAGGAAGGGAAAACACTGTGGTGGAGTACTGCTTATGTTAAGTGTGACTTATGTCCTCTAAGAGTGGATGCTTTTTTCAAAACCATTAGTGATGCTAATGGTTTTGAAAGCATATGGTGTCAGGTAGAGGTGGGCAAGACAGGATATTTAGTAAGGTGTTGCTACGAGCCAAGGAGCACAGAGGGTGGGGAGAAGGAGATGTTTAGGCAGTTGAGTTTGGCAAGTGCAAGAATGATTGTTATGGGAGATTTGAATTACAGCAATATAAGCTAGGGAGAGGAAAATGCATGCAGTAATAAGGGAATGGAATTTCTAGAATTCTTTAGGGACAAATGTCTTAGGCAACATGTAATAGAGGGAGCAAGAGGTTCAAGAGTTTTGGATTTGGTCATAGCATCAGAAGAGCTGATAATAACTAAGGGGGAATCTCCCCCCCCCCTAGTTGGAGGGAGAGAGAGAGAGTGACCATGTGGTTTTGATTTGGAAGATGAATAGACATGCAGGAGTATCAAAGAAAACAGAATGTATGTGGAATTATAAGGTGAGTGATTATAATAGTCTTAGATATCAACTTGGGACAGTTCCAGGGAGGGCAGAATTGGAAGGCCAGGATATCATTAGTGCGCGGGAAATTGTGAAGGAATATTTGTTAGCAGCAATAGTAAGCTGTATTCCACAAGTGAAGAAGAGGACACAGTTTGGTGTAAAGTAGATGACAAACAATATCAAACAGGAACTGCAGGTGAAAAAGAGATTATGGAAGAGATATAAGGAGAGGGATAAAGAGAAGATGCATGAAGAATATAAGACTCAGGCCAAGAGAGTGACTAGTATGGTGAGGAAGGAACAACTGGAATAGAGAAGAGATTGGCACTAAGATCCAAAGAAAATCATAGGGAATTTTTTAGCTATGTGGCCAGTAGGAGGAGAAATGATTGCTGAAGAATCACATTGTGGGATAAAAAGGGAATAGAATGAATGATGCAGAGGACATAGTGGAGTTGTTCAATGAACACTTTATTGGAGTATTTCATTCTGGAGAAGTAGGTTTTAATACTAGAGGGATAGGGCAGGTTCGAGGTTTAGAGGTGCAAGAAGAAAGTGTTTTCTAAATACTGAATACTCAATGTCAGTAAAGCTGTGGGACTGGATGGTATTTCACCATGGGTTTTGAGAGAATGTGCTAAAGAATTAACAGCTCTGTTGACCTGGCTTTTTAATAAAAGTCTGGCTACAGGAAAGGTACCCAAGGAATTGAAAGGAAGGTAAGATAGTGCCATTGCATAAGGACAGTAGCAGACTGGAAGTGTCTAATTATAGGCTAGTTTGTGTGTTATCAGTAGTTACAGGTCTTGGAGAAATTAGTGAAGGACCATATACTGCGTCGGGCAAATGAGGGTAATGTCACCTGTGAGAATCAACATGGATTTATTAAGCGGCGTTCTTGCTTTAGTAATTTTTAATAAATAATTTATAATATAAAGTGACGAGCATTTGATGAGGGAAAGGGATATACAGCTTTTTTGATTTTGCAAAGGCATTTGACAGGGTGCCACATGATATGTGGATATTTAAGTTGCAGCACATAGTTTTAGATGCCAGCTGGATTCAGCATTGGCTGTCTGATAGGTATCAGAGAGTTGTGTATGGTGGGGCAATATCAAGGAGGCAGAAGGTTACAAGTGGGGTTCCACAGGGCTCAGTACTGGGACCTGTATTGTTTAACCTTTATATCAGTGACTTTGTTAGTGAATTGCAGGGGGATATTCAGTTGTTTGCAGATGATGTGAAGCTGGGAAGGGTTATTAGTAATAGTGCAGATATGGCAGCCTTGCAAGAGGATTTGAATAAACTAGACAGATGGGCAAATGAATGGCGGTGTTGGGTTAATGCAGCAAAATGTAAAGTTTTGAAGTTTGGGATACATCAATGGGAGGCTGCATACACGATTGGTGGAGCTGTACTGGAGGAAATAGGGGAAACAAGAGATCTGGGGGTGAAGATTGATAGAAAACTGAAATTCAGGGAGCATATTGCCAAGGTGGTGAAGGTTACCCAGAGGATTGCTGCAATAGTGAGAAGGACGCTGACCTGCAGAGATAAGAGTTATCATTCTGTTGTATAAGACCCTGATCAGACCACACTTAGACTATTGTTCTCATATTCTCATATTTATTATTATTATTATTATTACCCCAAGACCTCATGGAGTCAAAGACTCATCTGGGAGGTCCTTTTATCACACACACACACACATCTCATCATACCGGGCCTTAAACACACTCAAACTCCTTGCAGACACCACACTCTCAGGCAAGGCATTCCAATCATTCACAACTCTGCACGAAAAAAACCTGCTTCTCACTCCCCTACTCACACCCTCTTTATACAGTTTCTAGGGATGACCTCTGGTTCTCCCCTGATCTCCCACTATTCTCTGTAGAACTTCTCCACCATTGATCTTATAACAACCCCTTACCAACTTGTAGGTCTCTATCATATCTCCCCTCTTTCTCCTCTCCACCAGACTCTGCAAATTACATCTTCTCAATCTTTCCTCATACTCTACATTCCAGAGGTCAGAAACTACCTTAGTCGGTCACCTTTGGACCCTTTCCAACATCTCTTCATCCTTCTGAAAACCCGGTGACCAAATCTGGGCACAATCTGGGGACATGAAGGAATTATTAGAGGTAGCGAAAGAAAAAAGTGATAGCATTATGATAGTGAGTCTGTTGCCGCGGTATGACAGAGAAGAGTTTAGGAGGGCCATAATATTTATAGATGAGAGTTTGACTAAATCGTACTTACCAGGTGCAAAAATTAACGATGTAAGTGAGAGTATTAGAGCGCAAAAGCAGAGGATGAAAGAAATGATAGTCATAGCAGGAACGAATGATTTGAAAGGAGATAAATTTGATATGAGAGAGGACATGAAGGAATTATTAGAGGTAGCGAAAGAAAAAAGTGATAGCATTATGATAGTGAGTCTGTTGCCGCGGTATGACAGAGAAGAGTTTAGGAGGGCCATAATCGCAAATGACTTTATGCGCAGGTTATGCCGACAGTGTGGTGCGGAGTTTGTGGATGTGTGGAGCGAGTTTGATGGGCGAAAGGATTTGTACAAGTTGAATGGATTTGGTGTGCGAAGACTGGAAGAAGTGTTGCTGAGTGAAGTGAGAGTGGATGTGCAAAATCAGGGAAACCAGAACTATTAAGGAGGGGAGGAAGTGGATATGCAGACATGTGCATACTCACATTCTTACACTCAACTGTGAGGCAGTTGAGTGTAAGAATGTTTATAATGTGCCCAAGCCAGTACGAAGGACAAGAAATCAGAATGGGATAGTTAGTGTAACGCACCAAGATTGGGGTGGGACAAATGGACCTCTGCATTTCATGTATACCAATGCCAGGAGTATTAGGAACAAGAAGGAAGAATTTTTGGCCTTGGTTGGCTCTTCCTGGCCACAGGTTATTGGCATTAGTGAAACATGGCTGACAGAAGATGATATAGTTAGTGGGATAGAATTTGTAGGGTATAGTGTGCTCAAGAGGGACAGAGATAATAAAATGGGGAGAGGAGTGTTATTGATGATAGCTGATGAACTGCAACCAAGGAGAATAGAAATTGTATTGCAGGATAGTGAAAAGAGCTCATTCAAGGCCATTTGGTGTGAGATAGAGACTAACGGACTAAAACGTACAGTTGGGTGCTGCTATAGACCAACTGATGGAATAGATAGTGGAGATAGTATGCATAGCAAATTGATGAAATGAGTGGAAGGAGGGTAATTATTATGGGGGATTTCAACTATGGTGACATTGATTGGAAAGAGGAGAGGACACGTGAGGAAGGAACCGGATTTTATTCAGTTACTGAGGGATAACTATCTGAGACAGCATGTAATGGAAAATACTAGGGTTCGAGAGTGCTTGACCTAGTAATAGCATCTGAGAATTTGACTGTAACGAATATGACCATGTTGCCACCTATTGGTGAGAGTGATCATAGGGTCTTGACCTGGGAGTTGGCTAAATGTGTGAAATTTTCGATTAAGACGGTATGTGTGGAATTACCATGCTGGCAAGTATGACAAGCTTAGGAAATTGCTTGGTTCAGTGCCATGGCATGTAAAACTGCAAGGGCTGGATGTTGATAGGGCATGGGAAGTGGTCAAGGAGCATTTGCAGGAGGTTATGGCTGACTGTGTACCTAAAGTCTGAATAGTAAATCAAATAGGAGTTAAATGAATGAATAACCATTAAACTTGAGTTACAAAAAAAAAAAAAAACAACTGTGGAAGGAATTTAAGGAGAAAGGTGATCTGCAGGCACATGAACGGTATAAAGTGCAGGCCAGAAGGGTAATGAGCGTGGTGAGAAAAGCAAAAACGGATTATGAAAAAAATTAGCCATGCAAGCTAAAGAGAATCCCAAACAGTTCTTTCAATATGCTGCTAGTAAAAGAAAAACTGCACGACAGAATGATTTTAAGGAATGCCGATGATAGGGAGGTCACTGAATCAGTCGATATAGTGGAATTACTGAGTGAGCACTTTGCAAAAGTATATCATCCAGGTGGTGATATTGAAGGAATGAAGGAACCATTAGTTTATATAGGAATTGTGGTGAATGAAGTGGAGCTGAATAGTCTATTACAGAACCTTAATGTGAAAAATCTGTGGGATTGGATGGTATATCAGCACGGGTCTTATGTGAAGCTGGCTAAAGAATTGTCAGTGCCTTTGACCTCATTGTTTAATCTGAGTCTCGGGTCTGGTTTAGTCCCGAAGGGGTGGAAAGAGGGGAAAATAGTTCCACTGCATAAAGGAGGATAGAAGACTACTGTTGCAAATTACCGACTGATTAGCATATCAGGAGTCGTTGTCAAGGTCTTGGAGAAAGTAGTCAAGGGAAAAATACAGGAATGGATTGATGAAAATGAGATACTGTATGGGGACAGTGTGGTTTTGTGAAGGGTAGATCATGCCTCAGTAACTTGCTCAGGTTTTATAACACAGTGATTGCTGAATTGGATAAGGGTAATGAGTTTACAGTGATACTGCTGGACCTGGCTAAGGCCTTTGACAGGATACCACATGGAAGTCTAATCCATAAACTGCAATATATGGGAATGGATATAGAGTTGGTGAGATGGATAGGAGGGTGGTTGATGGAGAGATACCAGGGAGTAGTTTACTCAGGAGTAGAGTCCAAAAGACGGCCTGTGACTAGTGGTGTGCCGCAAGGTTCTGTTCTTGGACCACTGCTGTTTAATTTGTTCATTAACGATATAGGGAAGGATCTGAGAGGAACAGTTCATTTGTTCGCTGATGATGCTAAGTTGGGTAGGGCAATAGTGAATGCAGAAGATGTCAAAATTTTGCAGGATGATTTGGATAGATTGGAGGTCTGGGCTAAGGAGAATGGATGCCAATTTAATGTGGCAAAATGTAAGGTTATGCATTTTGGGGTGAAAAGATTAGCAGCAGTATATCACGTTTGTGGAACTGTACTCCCGAAGATTGATGAGGCCAGGGACTTGGGAGTGTTGGTGGATAGGGAGTTGAAGTTTATGGGGCACATCGCAAAAGTAGCTAAATCAGCTCATCAAATCACTTGGATGCTGAAGAATACTTTGACGAGCAGAGATAAGCAAGTTATTGTTCCTCTGTATCGAGCCTTGATAAGACCCCATCTTGATCACTGTGCCCAGATCTGGTCACCTAGGTTTCTTCTTGATGGGGAGGAGGTTGAGAGGATCCAGAGGCGAGTGACCAAGATGATAGCAGGTCTATGGAATGAACTTTATGAAAACAGGTTGAAGATTTGTGGGTTGCAGAAATTGGTTGATAGGCGGAAAAGGGGAGTATGATTGAGACATTCAAATTGCTGAAGGGTTTCTATAGGATTAATTCAGAGGATATTTTTGAGAACAGGACTGGTTATGGGAGGACTACGGGACATCCATGGAAGCTGAGCAAGAGTGGTGAATGAGTGAAATAAGCTGCCTGAGTCTGTTGTGGGTGCTATGACAGTGAATGAGTTCAAGCCAAAGAATGATAGATACTGTGTGAATGTTGAATAATTGTGATGGAATTGTTGTTCAGGGCCTCCCTTGATGAGTCTAAGGACTCCTTGGAGTTGTCTATAATAATATTTGGTCCCCAGGATTTGAAGGGGATAAGTTAACTGTGGAAAGAGTACAGAAGCGGATGACAAAGATGGTTTCAGGACTGTACAATGTTAGTTATGAGGGAATGTGGACTGCAGAATTTGATGGACAAAAGAAGGAGAGGTGATATGGTTGAGAGACAGTTACAGGGTTGACACTAGGGAGTTCTTGCACTTGGATGACAAGGGTGCCATCCCTGGAAGTTATGAAAGGAAGTTATGAAGAGTAGTTTCTTTGCATGGAGGGTGATTGAACCGTGGAATACATTGTCTGATAGAGTGGTGAGAGCAAGAATGGTCAAGGAGTGGTCTGATAGACTTTGTGTTTCCTAGGAAGGACCTCTCACAATGAGTCTCTTGACTTCATGGAGGTTTGAATAATAATAAAAGTAATAATAATTTTTCCTTTTAGTTGGCTTGTTTAATTATCTCATAAGCTGTGTATGTTTGACAAGCATCTAAACTATGATCTAGGGACCAGAATCAAACTTTTATATGTTAAACCTTCTTTTTATCAACAGCTGCTCCAAAAGAACCTATCAGGTCAAGCAGATGAAAGCTCTACATTTTTTTTTATCCTCCCAATATTCATTCTCCATGAACACTCCAGTTCAGGTTGCTATTTTCTAAATCTTCTCTTATCTGGTCTCTCCACCTTTTCCGTGGTCATCCTCTTGTTCTCTTCACTCTCATTATATGTTCAAAGCATTTAAAGTGAGAGTTCACAAGCATTTCTTCAACACTTCTAGTTACAAATCATTCCTCTCACTGCTCCAAAATAGACTGCTTACACTGTTAAAAACAAAAATTGGCTATGTGAAATCTTCCTCATTGTCTCCTGATCTAGACTTCTATCACTAGAAAACGTATTCCCACCTATTTGAAGTTTTCACTACTCTTCAAGACTTGCTCATCAAGCCTAACGCCATTAATGTTTTCTTTATGATTTAAAACTATTCTCTCACTCTTTCTTGCTATTGATATGTAACCTATAGTTCTGTGTCACATCACACTATTCCAGTTCCTTGTGTGGCTCTTCTTCTGAATGTGCCCAAATCACTGCATCTGCAAACACACCTGTTTCTCCTTTGTTGTCATTAATCATATCTAGAACACTATTTATCACCACAGTGAATGACGATGGAGTACAATGCTTCCTTGTCGCAGTCCATTATTAAGTGTAAACCACTCTGAATTGGCCATGATTAAGTGTGAATGTTAGTTGAAAGCAGGATGTGTTGAGAAATATAACTGCTGAGAAAGGAGATTAGATCCTAATGAAGAGATTGACTAGTGTGAGGAGAACAAGAGTGTGAGAGAGCAAGGGAGAGAAGGTGAGTGAATTGGTAAGACAGGGAAAAAGAGGAAATTGGAGAATGTCAAGAGAGTGAAATCAAGTAGTAGAGAGGAGAGGAAGCAGGGAAAGTGGGAGAGAAAGGAGATAGAGATTGGAGCAGAAGGAATCAAAGATGCCAGTGAGAGAAGAATGAATAAATCTGTTCAGAGTATCATGTATGGGGATTTGGGATGTGCACAGTAGAGTATCAGAGGAGTACTTTCTGGGTGGAACAAGAGTGTGACAATGGCAGTGAAGCAAGGTGATAATAGTAATGGTTGGTATGAATGACCTGAGAGGTAGTGCAAATCATGTAGCAAGAGATTTGAAATTGATGTTGGCGATAGTGCAGAAGAAATGTGTCAGAGGGATGATAGTGAGTGTGTTTTTTGGCATGATAATGAGAGCTGTATGCAAGTGATGGATTACATTTGAACATAAAGGAAACAGACACTTGGAGAGACTGTTGTTTTCTGATCTAGTTAATGCATTAAGGTAGGGAAACTAGAATTGCAAATTTGGAATGCAGACCTAGGCCTCTTATTGGGAGATAGTGGCTTGAGAAATGAAAGAGTGTACACATTATATTGCAGATCCTGGTAGAGTAATAATAGCTATATGAATACTGACAGTACACTGGCTTTTTTGTATACAGTTGCTAAGAACGTTAACACGTTCGCTGCCACGCTACTCAGTCATAGTTTGTTCCCGCACGCCAAGCGCTTTTCGCGTCTTCAAGGTCACTACGAGTAATCTCGTAGCTGGCTTATCAGACAGAATTTTGTTTCATATGCCAACTACGAGTAATCTCGTATCACTCCCATCTTCAAGGTCACTACGAGTAATCTCATAGCAGGCTTATCAGATCGAATTTTGTTTCATACGCCAACTACGAGTAATCTCGTATCACTTCCATTTATATATTACATGTGCTGACGCCAGTGTTTATTGCATCTAGTTCAGTTTTAGTTTCTAGTCTCTAAGAACCTTCAATTTCGCCATGACCAATAAAAGAAAACTTACTGATATAGAAGTAGAAGCTTATGCTAATATGAGCGATGATGAATTTCATGAAATATTTGGTTCCGATTCCGAAGATGATCCTACAGACGACTCTAGCGGTGACTCCGATGATGAAGAAACTTTTGAAGATGAAGTTAGCAACCAGCCAAATACATCAACATCAACTTATTGGGAAAATTCAGAAGAAGAGCCCCCACAATTTGACTTTGTTGAAACTGCAGGTTTTAAAATTGACACTGGAAATTTCAGTATCAAAAGTTGAAGTTAGTTGAACTTTTCTTTTCTGAAGATTTTCTCACAATTTTAGTAGAACAAACCAATTTATATGCTTTACAAAATATTGAGGAAAGCCGAGTTTAAAATTGATTTACAAATTACGATGTTATACTACGGATTAACTCGTGCTTGGCATACGAGGTTGGTAATCGACATACAAGAATACTCGTAGTTGGCTTGTGAAGCTCATATACGAACTACAAGTATACTCGTTGTTGGCATCTGAGGCATATACACAATATACTATATTTTAGTTGAAATTATTTCTCTTCTACCAAGCCCCCAGACATGCTCTCTGCTTTATTCAGAATCCAAGGGTTTAAATTAAGGTAATTATACAAAGGGATAACTCGTGTTTGGCATAGGAGGTCGGTAAATCGACATAAGAGTATACTCGTAGTTGGCTTGTGAAGCTCACATACGAACTACGAGTATACTCGTAGTTGACATCGAACGTGTTAAGAATAAAGGAAACGAGTTTGTGGCATTGATTGACTCACTCTTGGCAGAAATTGTTGGTATCAGTGAAACTTGGTTAACCAAAGAGAATGTTCTAACAGGAATAGAAATTGAAGGATATAGCATTTTTCATCACTATAGGGAAGGTACATATTGGTGGAGTGTTATTCACGATAGGTGAATCATGTCCTCTCAGGATGGACAAACCAAGTAGTGGAAATAACACTATTTCCACTACTTGAAATTTGATGGCTTTGAGAGTATATGGTATGAGATAGATGTTTATAAGACAAAATATTTAGTGGGATGCTGCTATAGACCAGGGAATGAGACTTACACAAATTAGCTTTGGAAAGCTAAGCAAGTGATTGTTATGAGGGACTTCAACTATAGCAATACAAATTGGACAGAGGAGATAGCATGCAGTATTACTAAGGTGGGGGAAGAAACTGAATTTTTGGATTTCTTGAGGGACAGCTGTCTTAGGTAGCATGTGGTTGAGGGAATGTGAAGATCTAGCTAGAATTTTGGATTTGGTCATAGCATTAGAGGATATGATTAACTGAGATGTCATACTTGCCTCCATTTGGTGAGAGTGACCTGAAGATTTATAAAGAAAGAAGTGCATGTATAATGCATAGCATTATACATGTTTGAGAGGGGGGGGGGATACTTTATGGGATACTACAGTTAATGTGAAGTCTTATTATCCTCTGTATACAAGTAGCCCAATCATGAAGATATTTCATGTGCAAACTTTGTTTGCTTATACTTGGATAAAGATTTAAACCAGAACATAATTTCTTGGCATTAATTTAAATTATAACCAAGTAAAAAAACTTTCTATAGTTGAGCTGGTTAATTATCACTTTATTAGTGTTTCATCCTTGTACAGCAGGCTTTATTCTTAGAGGAGTAAGTAGTGGTGAGGTGTTAAAAGTGAATGAAGTCTTAGATCTGGCCGGCCTTGAAATATTGTTTCTACATTTGGGGTGGTGCACCCAAAACATTCCTAAGAGTTTTGGATGCACCCTCAAAGACTCCCTTCTGTCACTTTCCCATAGGTGCTCTGTTTCTGCATTGTGCCTTTTCTATACTTACTTTTGTGAACATTGCTGCTCAGAAAGGAAATTCTCTATAGCAAACTATTCACTATAACAAACTATTTTTGTTGTCCCTATCAGTTTGCTGTAGTGCTAGTGACCCACAGCATGTGGAATTTTCAGTAAAGATAGGTTTTATGTGGAATTACCAAGCTAGGAACTATGAGAAACTTAGAAAATTTCATAAAGGCACAATGCAGAAACAGAGCACCTATGGGAAAGTGACAGAAGGGAAAAGATGTTAGTAGTGCATGGGAAAGTTGGTAAAGGAATGTTTGAAGGATCAAATAGCTAACTGTATACCAAGAATTAAGAAAGCTCATTAAGCAGATTTTGGAGAAAGAAAGGCATGCAGAAGAGACTTGTATAATTGACTGGCAAGCCCATGAGCAGTATAAAGCACAGGCCAGAAATGTGACTGTATGGCAAAAAAAGGCAAAATTGGAGTATGAGAGGAGATTGGCCATATGAAGCCAATAGTAATCTGACAGAGTTCTTTTAATATGTGGCAACCAAAAGAAAGAATGACCAGAGTAGAATGGTTTAAAGAATGCAGATGGTAGCGAAATGACAGAAGCAGATGAATTACTGAGTAATCGTTTTGCAGGAGTGTATCATCAAGGTGATGATATTACAGTGATAGATATGACAGGGATTAAGGATAGAGGAAGTCGAGATACATAGGACGTTACAGAATCTGGATGTCAATACAGCTATGGGTTTGGACAGTATATCAGCTTGTGTATTACGAGAATGCACTAGGGAATTGGTAGTCACTTTGGCTGCATTGCTTAATCTGAGTCTCAGCTCAGGTAGAGTCTCAAAGCAAGGAAAGGAGGTAAAAACAGTTCTATTGCATTAAGATAGTTTCAAGACCGATGTCTTATTATAGACCAATTAGCATTTCAGGAGTGGTGGTCAAAGTATTGGAGAAATTGGTTTGACAAAATTCAGGAATGTGTATTGTATATAGGAGGCAGCATGACTTTGTGAAGGGTACTTCAATAACATACTTTCTAAAATAGGGTGACAGTTGAGTTGGATAAAGATTGGCTGCATGGTCATACTGTTGGACTTTGCAGAGGTATTTGATAGGATACCACATGGAATCCTGATTCATAAATTGCATCATATGGCTATGCACATGAAGCTGGTGATGTGGATAAGAGATTGGTTGATGGAGAAATATTAGATAGTAGTCTATATAGGTGCACAGTCCTGTAGATGGCTAGAGACTAGTGGCATGCCACAGGGCTCTATACTTGGGCCACTACTATTTAATTTATTTATTAATGATATAGAAAATGATAAGTTGTTTTGCAGATGATGCAAAATTAGGTAGAGCAGTAGTCAATAAGGATGATGATATTGATATCCTACAGGATGATTTAAATAGACTGGCAGTATGGGCAAAGAAGAAGAATGAATGCCAGTTTAATGTGGCAAAGTGTAAAGTTATGCACTTTGGAGTGAAAAGATTACCATCTGTGTGCAATATTGATGAGCTGTACTCCACAAACTTGAAGCTGGGGATTTTGGTGGATAGGAAGTTGAAATTCAGAGGGCATATTGCAGACGTGGCTAAAACAGTTCATAGGATTACTTGGTTAATGAAGAACGCATTGACATGCAGAAATAAGAATGCATCTGGATTATTGCACAGATCTGGTTACCTGGGTTTCTTGGAGATGTGGATGAGATGGAGCAGATTCAGAGGGGAATAACTAAGGTTGTGGCAGGACTGTGGTATGTTCCATATGAAGAGATATTGATGATTGGTGGGTTACAGAAGCTCTTTGATTGGCAAATGGGGGAGGTATGATAGAGACATATAAGTTGCTTGGGAGGGGGGAGTTATAGGATTGATGTAGATGAAATATTTTGGTATGTGAATAATGTGAGAAAAACTAAAGGTCATCCATGGAAATATTGAGTGGTTAGTAAAGGACTAGATTTTTTACTTGGAGAGTAGTGAATGAGTGGATTAGATTGCTAGTCAGCTATGTGTGCTTTATCAGTGAATGATCTCAAGGCAAAATATGATAGATATTGTGCAGATATTGATAATTGTTGAATGATTATTATTTTTTTTAAGTGGATTCCCCTGCTATGAGTCTATGGCCTCCAGGAGGCACTTTCACTTAGTGAAATTTTAAACAACATGTAGAATGCACGGTGCATCACAAGACCTTAATAATGGTACGGATTTGGAAACTTCTTAAGGGAGTGAATGATGGCATCAGTGTCAGAATCGGAAAAAAAAAAAAAAAAAAATCAGCTAACGCCTTTTTATTCCCGTATACGGGAGTAGGCGAGGCCATTTAGCCCTATCTAACTTTTGGAGACTGAGTGGGCAGTTCAATCTCCACTGGTACCCAATCAGAGACAGATGGCCCAAAGCTATCACTAATTAAGCGGTACGCAGTGAAGAGAGACGGCTCAAATGTGCCGCCATCTCGTGGTCCCTAACCCTAACACAATATATTTAATGTCTGAAATAATGTGGGTTCTACGGTCGATTTTCTTGAGTTTACAGGACGAAAAACCCGAGTTTCCGGGAGGAAAAACCTGCTTGCCTGTGCTAGAGATCGACTAACTCGGGAACCGGTCGAAAAAAGGCTTAGAAAAATTTCCTCTAGTCGCCGACTAGACTCGAAATGAAGTCTTCCTTCGTGCGGCCAAGTGCGGTGGTGTGCAAACGCCACATCCACTGAGCTACACAGGCTCCCAGTGTCAGAATCTTATTATAAAAAGGACCTGGACATTACAGTTGTGTCAGCAGAGGTAATCTGAAGTGGTACAGTTATCTCAAACAGATGGGAGGGGTAAAGTCAGCAAAACAGGTGTTTGTCCTATATGAAAGCCAATAGATGGATTGGAGAAATTAAGTAGTCCCTTATAAAGACAAAATATTAGATCTGTCCACATTGGAGACCTGACAAATAATAACTCAGTGTGAAAATTGTTGATGGGAAGCTAGTACATAAACTAAATTATGTATCATAGTATATACACTTCTTGATGACATATGTCAGTAAATGGTGAATCTGATCATCATATCACACACACAAAGTTATAAAACCTGTATATCATATATCATTGCTTTATGTATGGTAAGTGGTTGAGGAGGAAATTATGGATTTGTCTCTTTTGAACTATTTGGGGTCATAGGCCTTGAGAAAAACAGTAAGAAAGATTGGTACACCATCCCAAATGTGAGAACTGTATTTTAAAGCTGGATAGATTCATATAGTGTTAACAGTTGTACAGGTGAGAAATGGTTTCTAATCTTTTATTCTCTCTGCCTCTGTTATTTGGAATATTGACCTTTCTTTTAAACCTGTAAAACTTTATTGATTACTGGTGATATAAGTGACAAGAAACAGTTCTGATGATTGAGAGAACAATCCTTAATTGGAGTGGATCATTAATCAACAGAATTGTCTTCTTCTTTTAGTTACCATCCAGCTTTCTTAGGGAGGTTTTTTGGTGCACCATCCCAAATGTGAGAACTGTATTTTCATGCTGGACAGATTCATATAGTGTTAAGTTGTACAGGTGAGAAATGGTTTTATTTTTTGGCTTGGTGTGTGTGTGTGGGGGGTATTAACACATATGATGTGTTAATACCAGGAATGGCTAGATGTGTAAGTTAGCCCAAGATGAAAAAATTGTTGCCTGAAGATCGGTCTTGCCAAAGATAAAAGGCACTGATGTGAAATTTTTGTTGCAAGGACTTTTGGCATTACAGTAGCATGAGGACAAGATTGTTTTTGCCTTCTCTGGTAACAAGGGAGATCAAGATCACTGTTTAAGACATTGGTTATGGATTATCCTGAAGCTTGGAATGACTGATGATTATAAAGTTTCTCAAGTGAGAAAGAGGAATAGAATATATTGTTATCAGCTAAACTGTAGACTGAATTTGAGGTTAGTAAGAGAAGCTCATTTATGTGCACTGTAAGAGATACTAGGCAACTGTAGGGTGTACTCTGCTTGGTAGGGAAATCTGAACAGAGGAAACAATCTGCTATAACAGATATTAAACAGCTAAAGCACCAACATTCCAACTGCAAAGGATGGAAGAGAGTGAACCTACGATATTAGTTTAGTAAATAGGTCTATTCAAATATGATCAAATGCCCTGGAAATATCAAGAGTGACCACACAAGTATCTCCAGATTTCTTTGTGGCTTGTATCCAAAGGTAGGTAACATCAGCTAGATCTGATGTGGATCATAAAGTGACTGAATTTATACTGGTATTTATTAACTGTTGGGATTCCAAGTAGTGAAGAAGTTGTCTGTTGATGATCTCCATTATTTTCAAGAGAATTCTTGGTATTTAATTATAGATTGTATTCTATTCTTGATTTACATAAACTCCACCAATTTTTTATAGACTGATTAATAATCTGAGGAGTGGTAATACTACTCCTCAGGTAATGGAGAAGTTGGTTGAAGGTAAAATTCAGGAATGGGATAGATAGGAGTCTGATATCCTGGTGGTGGGCAGTAGGGCTTTGTGAAGCCCTAGGCCATGCCTTAGTAATTTGCTTTTTATAAGTTGAGTTGGATAAAAGGATTGGCTATACACTAATACTTATAGACTTTGCAAGGCATTTGACATGATGCTACACAAATTGAAGCTAAGGGATGGTTTGAACTGGAGATGCAAATATGACAGTGAATGATGAACAGGTAATAGAAAATAGTATATGGAGGAATAGAATCCAGAAGGCAGGTGACTAGCAGTGTGCCACAGTGCTCTGTACTTGAACTGCTACTATTTAATTTGTACATTTAATTATAGAGGAATGATTTGAAGAGAAATATTCAGCTGTTTGCTAATGATGCAAAAGTGGATAGAGTAACCTAACCTATGAGGTTAGATTTAAGGAGAAGTTGGTAGAACTATTCCCTGTTATCTTATTTCCTATTATATGTATTATAGATATAGGAACATACATTATTTTGCATCAATCCTATAAAAGTTTTATAGAAATGAGATATATATATATTTATGTATAAATCAGCCCCCACACAAGAGGTCCCATGACCTATGACATGACAGTGGCATGTGTTGGTTAGTGAGAGATGGAAGAGAGGAATGTGTTTTTCTGAAAACCTGACCCCCCTTTTCCCTTCAGACCCCCATAGATCCTCGTGAAAGGTGAGGGTCTCACCTTTCACGAGGATCTATGATGTCTACAAGGATCATTTCACAAGTTCTGCACACTGTATTCAGATTCTTAAACTAAACATATGTTTAACAGAATGCATTTACATGCCTCAATATGATCTTCATTTCTGCCTTATCACTGCTGCTCAGCATTTGAATATATCTTATAATTATGTCAACAAACCTTTGATAAGTTGGTCACTTCAGCAGAAACCTTGTCAATCATAGTGTGACATTTCTAATTGACTGGTTCTTTTAACTTGGATAGACTGAAGTCTAGAGAGCTCATGTTAGGACTTGTGGGAAGTGAGGAAGTACCTACCATCCATATTTTTCCAAATCAGATATTTCATGTGAACATCAGGTCTCATATCCAACGTGATTCATATTCTTCCTCCATTTCGAACTCGTATTTCGCAGAACAGGAACATTAAAAAAAGAGAATGAGCACACATTGTTTTTATTCAATCTTGCACATAAAAGTAGAAATTGCTACATCCTGCTGGCCACTCGTGCAGCGTATTATAATCCTCATAATTACTTTTCAGCTCAAGACTTTATGGCAACTTATGTTAATGCAGGACAAAATGTATGTCTCATTTGTTGTCATAATCTTCCAGCATTTATGAAATTCAAAATTCTCTATCGCTATGGTATGGTATATTCCATAGTTGAAATTCTTCATTATGATGGTGCTCTCTCTCTCTCTCTCTTTCTTTCTTTCTTTGATTGTGGATAAGTGTGGAATAGAAGTCATTTTTGTATCTACACAGATTGAGAACTAACATAATATTATGTTACACTTAACAAGGGTATCCATAGCGCTGTGTTTCAACACAGCCCTTTGGCCAGAGAAACCTGGGATGGGATCTAAGTCCCTCTAGGATGTGAAGAACTTTTATCAGAGTTTTTCAGTCAAGGTGAATTAACAAGTCTGATACAGAGGTAGATGGGTTTTTCATTCTGCAAACTAGCAGGAGAACATGCACACTTTACACACAAGAATATGTATTTAGGCATAAACACTAACCACTTCATCCTAAAATTATACTTGCAAAAACAATCTAGGTAGGTCATTAGCTTTAAGAGCCTGTAATAAATGAATTATTATTATTTATTACACTTAACATTTCACTTTGATGACCTCATCAGAGTTGACAGTCTTAATGAATTTAGAAGTTATTACTCACATGGTTCAGCACAAGAAATGGTTATAAATTTATTAGGGTGTTTTCTTTTCTGTTGAGACTTTTTATATTAACCGCCACCATACTGACCATGACACATTTATACATCAATAAATTCTTCTTCTTCTCCTCTCTTCCATCATCTATGCGGATGATGATGAGGCCGAATGAATTCTTTCCACTTCTGTCTGTCCCGGGAGAGTCCGAACAATTCTGTCCAGTTTGGTGTCGCTTGTTGTGATTTCAGGTCCTCTTTTATTTTGTCCATCCATCTAATTCTGGGCTATCCTTTGGATAAATATATCAATACATATGTGTAAAGGAACTTAAGGTGACATTTGGATAATATTTCAGTAACATGGATATGAAACATATTATTTGATATATTTCATCAATATGGTCAGTTTACTGCTTAATTATGACCTAAGAAAAATGTAAAATGTGATGATTAGATTAACAAGTAATTAGAGGCTTAAAACCAATATTATACATGTATCCAGACTAATTGGCTACAAGATTGTTGAAACAACATGACTGCTGATATCCTTGAACAATTTTAATTTGCATGTTTAACACACAAGGAGAAGGCTTGAACAGTCATGCTATTAATTACAGCAGTAGCTTGGTAAGTTTATAATACTTTCTTATTCATAAAATTGTAGTAACTTGCTAGTTTAATTTGACATTTCCCTAGGAATTTTTTTGGCTGCATTAGATAACATGCTCAATCTCTTCATTTATTCATTTTAGCCGTTTGAAAACATTTAGACATTGCTTCTACTAGATAGTTTTTGAATATCACCCAAGCAGCAGTGATCTCCTTTCCACTCAAACTTCTCATTCCATGCTACAGCTTCAAGCTGTCTCCTGATCTTCTCATAATCACCAACCTTGTAGTTGGTGATTATGAGAAGATCAGGAGTCCTCACATATTTGGCAACCACCCAGGTAATCACTTCATGGTTATTACTCTCACCAACTGGAAGGAGATTTGACACCTCATTTATAATGACATCCTCTGATAAGATGATCAAATCCAAGACTCTCAATCCTCGTGTGTCCTCTGTTACATACTGCCTGAGGTAGTTGTCCCTCAAAAACTCAAACTTATTTTCTTTACTTTCGATTGTTATCTCGTCATCTCAATCTATATTGTCATAATTAAAATCGCCCATAATGATCACCCTTTTCCCATTTGCTTGGCTAATTTGCTTATATGTTTCTTGGTCACTACCCTCCACGTTACCAGGTCTATAGCAACATCCAATGAAGTATTTCATTCTATTCACCTCTATCTCACACCATACTGCCTCAAAACCTCTACCACTATTTCCCCTTTGCATCTATACCTTTTGTGGATATCTCTTTTTCTATCATCAGTAGCACTCCACTTCCCTTTTTACCCTTTATATCTTCATGAAATACATCATACTGTTCCATTTCTATTCTTGTCAGGATGTCATTCTCATCCAACCATGTCTCACTTATTTTAATAATTTTTGGGTGAATGAATGCAATCAGTGCACTCATTTCATTTCCCATGTTTCTGTTACTTATAGCATTCATATACAAACATAACACCTCATTTCTGGATATATAACAAGTTTCACTGATAGCACTTATTAGATGTGACTTCTCCATATTTTCCTTGAGCCATTTCTCTTTCCTCCTTGCTCATCCCAGAACTTTCTCAAAATCCAACTGTTTTCCCTGCTTCCCAGGTCATCCCTTTCCCTTTCTGTCAACACATGCATTCACATCCTCTTGAGCAACAACCTTTCTCATGCTATACTCCCTTTTCTGCTCTGAGTCTCCCTCATTTCCCTGTTTGTCTTGTACATTTGTATTTATTCTCATTCTCTACACACATGGTACCCACTTCTTCATTCCTAAGCACCACTTCAATCTCTCCTTCCTTACTCTCCTACTCTTTCACACTGCTTGTTACTTGCTCAGATTCATTCTCTGCACTCATTACTCTCCCTTCTAGAAGCAGTTTCTCCAAATGACTCACACAAAAACCATTGAAATGCGGTCCATCACTCATATCAATTCTTCCTTCAATCTCATTCCACATATTAACAAACTGCACTCCTCTTTCTTCACACATTTCTGCTAACATGTCATTTATAATTATTGTTCTCTACCTCATCTCATCACTGTCATACCTGGGAAACATGTTGATCACCTTTCTAATCACACTATTATCTTTTATTCTTCTCAACAATCTCCTTGTTCTCAGTCAAGTCATTTGTCTCTACTACCACTACCAACTCCTTTGCTTGCTTACTCCTCATATCCAACTCCTCAGTTACTCTATTCATTTTACCTCTCTAAAAACAAACCTTATGCAGCTTCTTGTTTACCACACCCCTAATAATTGAATTGCCATATGCCACTCCCAGGTCTTTTTTCTACCAATCATTTGTTTTTATGTTCTTCACTCTTTCATACATATCTTCATTTCATTCCACATCTCTTGCCTCATCTTCACCAACTCAGCCTTCAAATCTTGCATCCCTTTTTCGCTATCATTCACTCGCTATTTTATTGCCAGTCACGCAACACACACACACTTGTTTGCCGTCAATCCCGCTCGAACTTTATCATTAACTGCACTCTGTTTTTCAATATCATTACTGCCAAATTTATTGTTAATTTCACTCTGTTTTTTAATGCCATTATCGTCCACTTTGTCAGTTGAACTTTTTACCTGGCTATCACTTCCACACACTATCGGAACATCGCATCTGCCGTGCCATATTCCCTACTCATATTTAAGCAAGCCTCATGGTCCATCAGAATATCTCATTTCGTACATACCTACATTCGTTCTTTTCTCTTATTCAGCCTCTTTACATAAATATCCATGACATCTTCCCATACATACATACTACATTCATGGCAACATGCCATTTACTTTGTCTTCCGCAGAGACCTATGTAATGATTTGTCTTTCACTGCCATGTTGTATCAGTGTGCTAACAAACACGATGAATTTATGATATCACCTAAGAAATACAACAGAGGAACAGCAAGCTTGGATTAATTATTGACATGATGCTAAATGACAACACATGAAATTAGTAAACTTTCTGAAAGCCAAAATTATAAATAATTTTATAATTAAATAATTATTTAATTATAAACACACATACACACACACAAACTGACCCTTTCATTCAATTGAATGTTTAGAACCTGCAATACATATAAAGAAGCAGGATGAAGATTAGAGTATGAGGAGAAGAGAAAGGAGATAGTATTGTATGATGATTCTGTGATCAAAAATGTGCTTGATAAGAGTATGAATGTAATCAAATCGTGTTTTTCATATGAAGATTAAAGATGCAGATGATGCTATTAGAATGTAAAGAAGGATTGTGAAAGAGTTTTGTTCTGATGGGTATTAATGATTGAAAATATGACAAGAATGGAACAAATGAGTCATAAGTTATAAGGATTTGAAGGTAGGTGTCTGAAGAAAGGATGGTCAGTGAGAAAATGTTGGGCATGAGAAACAGAGTTGTTATGGTGGAAACGTGTGTGTGTGTGTGTGTGTGAATGCATGCACGCACGCACCTCTGCACATTGCATGTGTAGGCTGGTGAGGTGATTATGAGAATGAGCAAAGAATGCAGATTGTAGTTTCTCATGGGCCAAGGAGGAACAGAAATTTAAGTGTAATATATGCCAAGAGCATCAGGAATAGTGGAGGGTAGTGGTTAACCTGACTTAGCCAATCATTATAAGCATTTATGAGAATTAATTGATGGAGGAATATATAGTTAAAGGAATAGAATGTAAGGAATATGCCAGGAAGGAAATGGTATTTATGCAAGTATGTGGGAGATCATCTGAAGCAGCATATGATAGAGGAGACCCAGGATTTAAAATTCTGGTTCAGCATCAGAGGATATGTCCAAAAAATCAAAATATACACCTTTGGGAAATGTGGTTATGCATGTTTAATATGAGAGGTAGCTAAGCCTGTGAAGTTATCTGTTAAGGGGGTTTATATAAAACTGCAGAGCAGGTTTATATAATAAACTTAGGATGTGGCTTGGAGATGTATGGCATAAGAATCTTCTGGGGAAGGATTAGCAATATATATTGCTAAAACAGTTAATGAATGTTTGGGGAGAGTAATATATGAGATATGGTGAAACAGTTAATGAATGTTTGGTGAGAGTAGTATATGAGATTTTATATGCAGTACCAGGAGGATAAATCAGATAGGAAGATCTGGGGGGTAAAAAAAAGAATGTTGTGAAGGAAATATGTGCTGAGCAGGCTCATGAACAGTACAAAGCAGATGCAAGGCAAGTGACCAGCATGGTAATGGAATACGAATCTGATTATAAGAGGAAATAGGGATTTCCTTTCACTGGCTCAGCTAAAGCATTCTCTTGCCATACAGAAAATAGAAGAATAATTATGAAAAGCTGAGTTTAATGAATTCAGATGATATGATGATGTCGGCATCAGAAGTAGTTGAATGAGTATCACTTTGTGAGCATATACCATCTGGATAAAGATAATGCAATGACTAATGTGCCAATGTGAGATAAGAATAATTAGATGGAGTTACTCAGAATATGACAATCTGCATTCCAACACTGCACTAGGTTTAGATAGATTATTGACCAATGGATTACAAAAGTGCAAGAGAATTGGCAGGTCCTCTAAACGAGGTTGTTTAAATCTTGCCTTTAACAGAAAGAAGTCAGAATATAGCCATACTACACAAAAGAAGGCTCTTAAGTCAGAAGTTGCAAATTATAGGCCAGTTAGTTTCTTAGGAATGGTACTTTGTGTCAGAATGTTGGTTATGGCAAGAATGTGAGAGGAACAGTATTATACCTATAAGTATAATATTATTCTTCAGGAGGATGACTGCAGTGTTTTGGATAGACAGATTAGCTACTATACCATTAAGCTACTGGACATCACAAAGCCATTTGATACCATCAGGAAGTCTTCCATAAATTGGAGAAAATAGGGATGAATACATAGCTACTGATGGATGAAACGATAGTCAATACTGGAAAGAGTAGTGTATACAGAATCAAGAAGGTATGTGATATATGTTCTGTTATAAGGCTCTGTCTACACTTGGAACTCTGCTGTTTAATTTGTACATTAATGATGTTAAGGATGAGTTGAGTAGGAGCATTCTTGCTGATGATCATAAACTGGAGGAGGGAATAGTAAATACACTTGAGAAGTTCCTGTAGGATGATTTGAATAGTGTCATCGACAATGATTACCAGTTTACTGTGACATTGTAAGAATATAGGCCAGTTTGTGTGTCATCAGCAGTTGTTAAGATCTTGGAGAAATTAGTTAGGGACTGTATACGGCATTGGGTAGATGAGGGCAATGTTATCTGTGAGGGTCAACATGGATTTGTGAAGGGTTGCTCTTGTTTTAGTAATATGCTAGCCTTTTATAATAAAGTTACAAGAGCAGTGGATGAGGGAAAGGCATATACTGCCATTTTCTTGGGGTTCCACAGGGCTCAGTACTGGGACTGTGTTTAACCTTTATATCAGTGACATTGTTAGTGGATTGCAGGGGGATATTCAGTTGTTTGCAGATGATATGAAGCTGAGAAGGGTTGTTAGTAATTGTGCAGATGTGGTAGCCCTGCAAGAGGATTTGAATAAGCTAGACAAATGGGCAAATGAATGGCAGTGTTGGTTTAATGCAGCAAAATGTAAGGTCTTGAGGTTTGGGACGCTGCATACTCTATTGGAGGAGATATACTGGAGAAAGTAGGGGGAGACAAGAGACCTGGAGTTGATGATTGATAGAAAACTGAAATTCAGGGCACATATTGTTGAGAAGGTGGTGAGGTAACACAGAGGATTGCTGCAATAGTGAGAAGGATGCTGACATGCAGAATTAAGAGTTATCATTCTGTTATATAAGACCCTCATCAGACCACACTTAGACTATTGTTCTCATATTTGGTCCTCAGGATTTGAAGGGGATAAATTAACTGTGGAAAGGGTGCAGAAGCAGATAACAAAGATGATTTCAGGACTGTACAATGTTAGTTATGAGGATCGGCTGTGGGAATGTGGACTGCAGAATTTGATGGATAGAAGAAGGAGAGGTGATATGATCGAGATTTTTAAACTGTTGAGAGGCAGTTACAGGATTGACACTGGGAAGTTCTTTCACTTGGATGACAAGGCTGCCATCCCTGGAAGTTATGAAAGGAAGTTATGAGGAGTAGTTTCTTTGCATGGAGGGTGGTTGAAATGTGGAATGCATTGCCTGCTAGAGTGGTGAGAGCAAGAACGGTCAATCAGTTTAAGGAGTGGTATGATAGACTTTGTGTTTCCTAGGAGGGACCTCCCGCAACGAGTCTTGATAGACTGTGTTTCCTAGGAAGGACCTCCTGCGAAGAGTCTTTTGACTCCTTGGAGGCCTAAATAATAATAATTATTATTATGTATGTACTTTGAGTGATAAATATTATATTTTTTATTATTGGACTGCACAAAGCAAGAAATTGATGGGACTAGAGATTTGGAAGAGATAGTGAACAAGAAGTTGAAATGCATGAAATTGCAAAAGTGGGAACACTAGCACAGAGGGTCACAGTGTTGAAAAATACACTGAACAGTTGAGGGATAAGGAAGTCATTGCTTCTATTATTATTATTACAAGCCTACATAGCTCAGTATAGACGAAGCCCTTTGGTCGGAAAGATCTGGGTTCGATTCCTGTCAGTGACGTGAGGAACCTTTATCTGGTCACTTTCGATGAAAGGTTGAGTTAGCCAGTCTCATACAGAGGTAGGAGATTTTTTCATACCCAGAACAGCGAAACTGGCCCCCTTGAACACACGCATATCTACAGACATAGGGCACATCAGGAGGCATAGGGCTAACCACCTTATCCTTGGGATGGGTACGATTTGGAAGGGCTAAGAACAGCTCTGTAACAGGCCACTAGGTTTAATACATAAAAAGAAGAAGATTATTATACGGGCACCTCGATAGAGTGCAGTGGAGTACACAGTCACATCTGGCCTCTGCTGTAAATGGATGCCTCAGTTTCTTTGATACAGAAATGGTAGAGAGGAAATAGTGACAGTGCTGTGGAATGCTCTTGATGAGAATATATATATATATATATTGAAGTTTGTTGATTACAAATTTGGTTTGATAGGCAGGAAAGAGAAAATGTGATGGACATAGGTTCGGGGAGTTTTATTGGATAGATGCAAAAGAAATTTTTGGAATACTTAGATTAGTACTCAGAACAAGAAGTCACTCCTGGAAGTTGAGCAAGAATATAACTAGCTTTTTTGTTTGTAGAGTAGCAGATGGATGGATGGACTGCTACCAGAAATGGTTGTTATTGTGTTTGTCAGTGAATGAGTTTAGGCACTGTGTGTGTGCATAATAATATGAATCCCTTGTTTTGGATCTTAGGGAATCATGGAGATGTTTGTATAATAATGATATAACAAGGTATAGTGTTAAATCCTCTTAAAATAATCCTTCAGGAATAAGTTTCTGTCACTAAGCCAGCATAAGTAGATTTGGTTTTAATGTTAAATTCAGTATTAATGGATAAGTATTTATAATCATATTAGGATATAAAAATGTTTTCCATATATTTTTCGGTGAACATTTCTAGTTTATTCTTTGCATTATAATGCACATTCAGTTTCTTTCATTAGAGGCAGTTCAGTTTAATCTATTATTATTATTTTTTTTAATTTCTAGAATAATTTCTTAGGCTTGGAATGTTCTGAACTTGATAACATGGTATATAATCAGGTGCCCTGATAAGAAAAACTAGGCTATTGGCTTTTAAAATGCAGTTAAGAAAAGTAATGCAGAATATTATTTCCCCCCCCCCTCTTTGAGATAATGCCATTTTTAGTATAGCTGAAGTTTATTTCTTGTTTGTCATACATATTTTCTTATATTGTCTTTTTTTTGTGAAATATTCAGAGATGTTTCCAGGCACAGAAATACAGCTCACCTTTATGGTATTTTTTTTTCTTTCATCTAGTAAACTGCCACATGTAAAAGCAAGAGCCATGCCTGTGAATTTGATGTAATAGATAAGTAAAAAAAAAAAAATATAATTTAGCATAGAATTTTTAAAAGTTTATAGTAATTCTCTTAGAAACCCTCTTTAAATCCACTGTCTTTGTATTTAAGCTTTATTGATATTCCAGTAGAGAATTATAGTTGATTTGTTTGATAAGAAAAATGCATTGGTTTGCTATTAGCCCTCTGCATTTTAAAAAGTGAGAATGTGTGAAAAGTTTACATTAAAATTCAGGATGTACACTCATGTCTTCTCTGTTTGTATGGTATTTTAAATTGTTTTCCTTGGTTCCAAACAGTGTCTCCCATAAGCAAAGGTTAATCTTCTGTGTTCTTTCTATCGATATTTATAACTTTTTTTGCAGTATGGATATCTGGAATTTACTCCTTTGTTAATTTTCTTATGGTAAAACTAACATCCATGTACACTACTTACAGTTTATGCACATGGTGTATGTACAGAGAAAATTTTGTTAATATACGATGACTAATATAACAAATCCATTTTTTAAGGAATCATTGTTTGCATTAAAGTTTATGTATTACACAATTTGAATTATATTTTCTCATTGATTAGCATTTAGTCTGCACCCATTGTTTCACACCAAGACATTTCTAATTTCTTTTAAAGAAACATTAATTATTTCAAGAAATGTTGCCAATTGTTGATGTGCTTTCTCTCTCTCTCATTGAACATCAAGAATTCCACTTTTTTTTTTTTTTAAATAGGCTGTCATTTTGTTTGTACAGTGAGCTTCTTTTTCAATTGGGTAAAAAATTTTATTTTAGAGCACTTTTTTTTTTAAAGAAGTACTAACAAACTAATGACCTTATCCTGAGTAGCTCTTTATTTATTGGTATTTTGCATGTGCAAGTTTCTTTTCTTTCTTTAGCTAGTAAGTAATTACTAGCTAAAAATTAGTATTTTTAAAAATAAATTTTTGTTCTCAGTTTAAAAATATGAACGTCCAGTAATACTGAAAATGTAGAAAGCATATAAAAATGCTCTCAGTAGAAGTAAGAAGTTATAGGATGCTCACCAAAGTTAACTTACTCTTTGTTTATTGTTAGTACTACTGATGAATGCTAAGTTTCACTATATAAAAACAAGCAAATTGTGTTTCCTAAATAGTTTTATATCAGTATGTGAATACTGATATAAAAAATAACACTATTGTGAATAACAGTAGTGTTATTTTTCAGTGTGCCATGTAATGCTTATGCAATTTCATGCCTACATAAATTCATTAATTTAAAGAAAAAAAGTATCATTTTTCTAGCTTGGTTCAGTAAAATGCAGATGTTTTAATGTGCTTGATTAAATACATAGTTATATTTGTGGAGCACGAAGATTTTTTAGGCTGTTTTTCAAATGGGATGGGGAGGGATTAAATCATGTAGTAAATATAGATGTTATGAAATTAACATCTGTATTTATATATGGATATTAACTTTCTAACATCTATATTTACCTTCATAACATCTATAAATGACAGTCATGGAAGGAATATGCTATGGAATTATTAAAAGTAGCGATTTCTACCAGTATGTACAGGCCAAGTGAAAAGAGTATGATATCTAATAATTGAAGGAACAGAAGAGAAAATCTGGGTAGATAAGGGTTACCAAAGATATTCTAAAATATAAAGGCAAACAGTGTTCAATGGAATACTAGCATATATAGCATGCAGAGAATTGTAGAGTAGGTGCCCTCCCTCGATGAGTCTTTGGAATCCTTGGAGGTGTCACATAATAATAATATATGCAAGAGAAAGAAAGGTCAGTAGTTCTTTCTTGATTACTTAATGAGGTTTAATTCAGACAAAATTACAATGAAATGGGAGGACAAACCCACTGCACTAAGGTTGTAATGCAGCATGTAGCTTTAGTAGTCCGGTCATAATATCAAGTAATAACTTGATATTATGCTGCAAATTGTAGACCAGATTACCAATATTTCATGGTGGAATTACCATTAAAAAAAAACAGTGAAAAGATGCTCTTTTGTCCTTTGTAGTATTCTAGGATTAAGTGAACCTTCATGCTTGTTGAACTGTCTGGAATAATCTGTGCCTTGTGACATGGCATATTAACTTGTGAAACTAACCCATTACTAAATAAATTGAGAATGAAGGGATTCACCTCTTATATATCAGTGTCCAAGTAGCTGTGGTATTTAGAGTTGCTCGACTAATATTTAGGATCAGGCCTGGATTTATGCGTAAGCTAGATAAGCTACAACTTAGGGCCTTATGTTACAAAATGATTCTGCCTTTAGATATATATATAACCTAAAATTTACTCAGTTGAGAGTATCTCTTAAAAGTTATAGCTTAGGGCCATAGCAGCATAAATCCAGCCCTGATTATAACCCAACATTTTCCATGAAAATACTACCTTCTAATCATACCAGCCTATAGTGTTGTTGCCCATGATGAACTATATTTTTATATATATATATCACTCCCATTCCCAGTACGAGAGACAAGACTTATATCATGTCAGTACCATATTAGGGCAAGCAATTAAGAAGAAAGAACGAAGCAACCTGCTATGAAATTTAACAGCTGGAAATCATAATTGTTGGGGAAAATGGTGTGTAGGAGACCATTCTGAATAATGGAAGTAGATGGAAAGAAGGAGGAGGATGAGAAATTGATTCAATAGGTGTTCAAACCGGACAGTGAATAGATTTTGACCAGCAGCTTGTATGTTTAAAGGATAGCACTCATGAAAATACCTAGAGAATTAAAAGTAAATATTCAAATAATAAAAAGTGCCACAGTTTAATTTGTTACAATAGCCATTGACTTGGAAAGCTGTAATTCACAGATCAGAGAAAATTGTAAAATACAGTCAGTAAATTATCGGATCATTTACTGGCTGTATTTTATTATTGTTATTGCATGGGCATCTCCATGGAGTCCTAACACTCATCGTGGGAGACCTAAACTATCAGCACAATATCTTGAAACTTCTTCTTGAAACCATTAACAGGCAAAGCACTTGCAACTGATTCAGGCACCCCCATTCCATTCATTCACTTCTCTCCAAGCAAAAAAAAAAATAGTTCTCACACCCTTGCTAACCAGACTCTTACCCAACTTCCAGGGATGACCTCTTGTTCTGCCCACTCTAGCCAAGTGCTGAAACATTTCCTGTGCATCAGTACTATAAAATATTTTAAGTAATGTCACTATTTCTAACATATCTTTTTTTTTTTTGCCTATCAACCAACTTGTACAAATCCTAATCTATCCTCATAGGAAGCATTCCTCAGACTACTCATTGTTTTGGTCTCTTGCCTCTGGATTCTCTCTACCAGTTCCTCATCCCCAAGAAACCCATGTGACCATATGTAGTCATATCAAAGCTTTCTAAAGAGGAATTTTACCAAAAGAAGAATGGAAAAATCATATGGAAATAATGCAAGGTAACAGATAAGCACAGAAAGTAGATTACTAGTTACTGAAGGGAAAGAGGAGAAAATGGTGGTGGTAGGATGGTATGGAAAGCAACAACACTAAAAGCATCTAGGCTTAATGGTAAAAGAAGGTGATCTTTCTCATTTAGGTGTCTAGTGTAGATATCCCATGCATGTAGAACTTTTAGCCATTTGTTTTTGCTTACAGGAGTGAGACTCAGTTTGTATTTTTATACCATGTCCTAGAAAGGACTAACTTTGTGTGTGTGTGTGTGTGTGTGTGCTTGCGTGCGTGCTTCTTTGCAGTGCTGATTGCTGTCCTGTGCATTTCTTGTAATCCTCTGTTGGCTTCTCGATTAATAAGGTTAGGTTTTTAGTACAGGTGTGCCATTTGCTGACTTTGAACACCTTTATTGTTGGTACTGTTGCAGCCTATGACATATTCAGAAATTTTTATCAATTGTTCTTGAGCATAGTAATAAAGTAATAATCCATTGATATAAAGCAGACAGAAAATTAGGTAGACTAAAGTTTAATAAAGCAAATTCCATTTAGCAACCTCAAAGAATAAAAATAATAAAATATGAAAAAAGCTAAAGAACTGCACCTGTTTACAGAAATAAGAATAAGTTAAGGTTTAACCTCCCAACCAGCCAAAATGGAATGAGTCCGCCTTAGGATTTTTCATGGATCAAAACATCATTGTACCTTTTATCATGTAATTACCCTCCTCTGCCATTAATCCCTTAATAGTGATTATATATAGGAGAGTGACCTTTGTGTCACTTGACTTAAAGTATATGTTTTACTTGGAATTTCCTTCATTGTCCTTCAATATTTAAACTTTTTGCTGCATAATTTATTTACTGTGTCTGTTTCCAAAGATAAAAATGAATTTCACAGGTAAAAATGATCAATCCTGAAATGACCACAGATCAGCCTTTGCAATGAATTTATTTAGTAGTAGTAAATTTGCCATCTTTTATTCTTCAGATCAGTGCAATGGAACAAGATAATTTGTTCTTTTATTTCCCTGATAATATAGCAGAAATTATTTTCCTGCAATTTTCAAATGCTTGCATTGAAAATTATTATGTTAACATTTATTGAAATAAATATGAACTTTTGTTTTCTCTCCTTGCAAAATACTATTATATGGATCATCATGCTGCAGTTTTAGAATCAAGTTTTTCTGTGTTTATGAACAGTAAATGAAGTTAAAAGTGTCACTTGTTTTTCAATTGAGACTTTTTTTTTAATATAAAAAAAAATTATGTCCGATGATATTTCAATAGGAATTCTTTGCTTTAGCTTAAAATTGCAACAGGTCATTTGTAGGGTGCTCATTCATATAATATCCAGATCTTAACCACTGTAGATGTGGGGAAAATAAATGAAAGATATCCTATACAGACTGGTTCAGAAGTTATGCTCATTTTGAAGATTCCCAATTGCCTTCACCACCTCTCTTTGCTCCTCGAATTGAATTACAAATTAGTAGAAAGATTTTTTTTCAGTAGGTTATAAATTAAATTAAAAATGCCAAGAAGTTATATTCTAATTCCAAGAAATTGCACTATTCCAGTATATGGAAATATGCATGTGATGTCATTATGCTTACAGATATAGATATGCTGTTGTTGTTTGTGAACAACTCTTCTGCTTTTATGAACAAGAAATTATGTTAAATTGCATTAGATTCTTATTTTGAGGTTAATTTTTAAAATATCACAAAGTTATATTCAGGTGGTATTTCAAATGAACTTGCAATTGATAAACAAAACAACAGATTATTGTTGTTGTTTTTTAGTGTGCTTATTTCACTAATAATTTTGTTTCTTAACCATTGTTAAATATATGGTGAAATTATCTGAGAGATGTCCTATACATAATTGATTTAAATTTTATGTCTATTTTTGAAGTATTCCTATCACCCCTTTCCACCCCACCATTCATACTGCTCACAATAACTGAATTATAAATATCTACATTTTTCTATTTTCATATTTCATACTTTTCACTGTGTATATTTTACATTTCAGTATCTGAAAAAAATAACTTAATTTTCCCTGTCAAGAAATTAAATTAAATTACCATATATATATATATATATATATATATATATATATATATCTCCATCCATCGATGTTATTTCTTTGCAGTTTGATTATTCCAGCCACTACCTTATTTTCTTTCAGAGTCAGAGTATTCAGTTGTTTATGGAAAAGCAAACAGCTTAATTTATACAAATAGATTAGCTGTTATTATCCATACTTAAACAGTCTTATCTTTATGTCATGAAAGTTAGATATGAAGCATGAAGGATTATTATGGATTATTATTATTAATCTATTACTAATATTACAATTACTAATATTAGGAAGGATTATTATGAGCAAATATTGTGGGCTTACATCACCAAATGTCAAGAAGACTACATTTGGTGGAACATATATTGGAGGAAATAAGAGATCTGGGAGTGATAGTGAATAAGGACCCTGGAAGTTACGAAAGGAAACTCTGAGCAAGAGGGTGAGGAGTGGTTTCTTTGCATGGAGGGTGGTTGAACCATGGAATGGATTGCTTGATAGAGTGGTGAGAGCAAGAATGGTCAGTGAGTTTAAGGAGTGGTATGACTTTGTGTTTCCTAGGAGGGACCTCCCACAATCAGTCTTTTGACTCCATGGAGGCCTGAATGATAATAATTATTATTATTTATTTGTTTTTTGTTTTTTTAAAAAGGAAGAAAGGAAGCTGAACAGCTAAAATAATTTTTCAGCACTTCTTTTTATATAGAATCTTCTTATTTTTTTTCTTTGAATATTCCATGACAACATTTTTTAAATTATTATTTTGTAATAAAAAAATATTATCAGTGCTTTTTGAAAATTTTTTATCTGTAACACACACTGCTATGAAAATTTAAAAGAACAAAGTTTCACCTATCAGCAAACTGTATTCTTATTTACAAAACAGTCTTATAATAGGCAAATTTCAAAATAATCTCTGTGATAAAAGCAGGTGGGGTTATGAAATAATTGTTTGCCAAAATAACTATCTTGAATCAAGTTCTCTAAGAACAAATGAAATATATATATATTGTCAACTAAGCAATTCGACACAGCACAAAAAAATTGATTTTGGTTTTTGACAAAAAATTAGCATTTCTTTTCGAGGGTGATACAATATTTAAATGAAGAAACCATGAAAGGATCTCTTGTTTTGTCCTGGCATTAAAAACTATAATTATATAATAAAAGAAGTAGAAAAGAAAATTTGTAGGTGTTTAGTCTCTCTAATATAACTAAGATTTCAATTATCCAGCATACAGCAAAGAACTGCATTTCTTACTATAGGTAACTGAGAAGTAGCAATGAACACAAATTAATCTGGTTAAGTGTTCTCCTCAGTATGAAGGATTATCATACCTTGTAATAGATATGACAGCTGTCTTGCACTTCTTATCCATGTTCTTTTAACAGATAGTACACATCATATCCTGGTTTTGCTGGATGTATATATGCATTCTGCCTGGTAGTGAGTTAACCACAAATGTCTGAAACTAGTTGCAAAGAAAGTCTTATAAGAGACAACTTTGCTAGTTAACAGAAGGGAATGGTAGTTAGCTGATACTGTTAATTCTCACTATAAACTACTGAAAAACTCCCAACAAGACTTCCACAGGAGCAAAGCAGTTCTAAAAGAAATTCACTCTATCAAAACTATCCACTATAATGAATTATAGTCACTGGTTTATATCTTATACATTATTTAGCTGCTTCACTTATTTTGTTAAGGACTTCTGAATTGCTGAATGGTAGTCCAATATCTCCCTTAATTCACCATACCCATAGTTGGAACATCCGTTATTATTATTACCCAAGACCCCATGGAGTCAAAGACCATCTGGGAGGTCCTTTTATCATACAGCTCATCATACTGTGCTTTAAACACACTCAAATTCTCTGCAGACACCACATTCTCAGGCAAGGCATTCCAATTATTCACAACTCTGCATGAAAAAAACCTGCTTCTCACTCCACTACTCACACCCTCTTTATACAGTTTCCAGGGATGACCTCTGGTTCTCCACTGATTTCCCACATTTTCTGTAGAACCTCTCCAGCATTGATCCTATAACAATCCCTTACTAACTTGTAGGTCTCTATCATATCTCCCCTCTTCCTCCTGTCCACCAGATTCTGCAAATTGCATTTTCTCAATCTTTCCTCATACTTGACATTCCACAGTTTAGAAACTACCTTAGTCAGTCGTCTCTGGACCCTTTCCAACATCTCTTCATCCTTCTGAAAACCAGGTGACCAAATCTGGGCACAATAGTCCATGTGTGGCCTAATCAAAGCCTTATACAATGTTACAAGAATCTCCCTACTTCTACATGTCAGTGTCCTCTGTATCATTCCCAGAAGCCTTGTGTTGTCTTCACAATTTTGGCTATGTGTCCCCTAAATTTCAGATCCTTATCCACTATCATACCCAGATCTCTTATTTCCTCCACCTCTGACAATATATCCTCACCAAACATAAATTCTGCATCCCATCTTTGTTTTCCAAATTTTTAAAACCTTACATTTTGCAACATTGAACTCATATCCCCGTTCCCGTGCCCAATCACTCAATTTATTCAAGTCTTCTTGTAAAGCCACAACATCTTCTCTACTCTTCATGGTTCGTCCCAACTTTGCATCATCTGCAAACCACTGAATATCTCCATCCAGATCTTCACCAATATCATTAATATACAAGTTAAACAATAATGGCCCTAAAACAGACCCCCGAGGTACTACACTAGTGACTTTCCTTTTCCTGGATATCGCTTCACATACACAACTTGTTGATACCTATCAGACAGCCAGTCTCCAATCCACTGCATTAATCTAATATCCACAATCATCCACACTAGTTTGACTATTAACTTATCATGCAGTAATCTATCAAAAGCCTTTGCAAAATCTAAGTATATTACTGTGTATCCTTCTCCTCTGTCCAAGGAAGCAGTCAAGTAAGTTACTAAAACATGACCTCTCTTTAGAAAATCCATGCTGTCCATCAAAGATAATACCATCGTTGTCAACCCAATTTTGGATCCTAGTTCTCACAAGCTTCTCCAACAACTTAACCACAACACCTGACACATAGATAGGCCTATAGTTTGATGCTTGAGTTCTATCACCTCCTTTATGAAGTGGCACAAACTTGCCTCCTTCCACTCCTTAGGAACTTGATTCAGTGCAAGACTTGTATTAAAAAAATATGTCAAGGCCGGCATCAACTCCCTGGCACATTCCTTCAGAATATGGTGATATAGTATCAAGTCCCACAGCCTTATTAACATCTAGTTTGTTCAACTCCCCATACACCTTTTGCACACTTACAGTCAGTCTCTCCTCCCCACCATCAGCTGCTCTCAATCTCTCCATGAAGTCACTTTCACAAGATTGAAAGACCTTTATGAACTGCTCATTAAGTATCTCCACCACACCTTCTGCAACATCTGCGTTTATACCATTTCTCCAATCAATGTCATCCTTCCATAATCATTCTTTCTTTTACTGGCTACATATCGAAAAAACTCCTTAGGATTCTTTTTGGCTCATGGTACCTCCATAATGCCCTTTTTTCTCTGTATTGCATGCAATAATCTCTTTATTCATCCATTTCACACCTACCTTATTTAACCTTCTCACTCTTGGAATACATTTAGACTTTGCATCTACTAGATAGATTTTGAAAATGCCCCAAACTGCATTCTCTTTTCCAGCTAACTCCTCATTCCATGCTACACCCCCCCCCCCAAGCTGTCTCCTTAGCTCTTCATAATCACACTCCCCATTGTAGTTCCACATATACTCTTTTCTCGCAGAGGTCTTCACACTGCTGGCAACCACTCAGGTAATGACCTCAAGGTCACTCTCACCAATTGGTGGGTGATTTGACACCTCATTTATAATTACATCCTCTGATGAGATAACCAGATCCAAGACCCTCAATCCTTGAGTGCCCTCTGTTACATACTGTCTGAGGTAGTTACCCATCAAAAACTCAAGAAACTCATTTTCTTTACTTCCAGTTGCTATCTCATCATTTCAGTGTGTATATATATATATATATATACAGAGGATGATCGGTTAACAAACATAATCCATTCAAAGACGATGTTCGTTAACCGATCATCGATTTACCATAGATTTTTATGAGAATTTGATTAATTCATTCTGGAGACCCAAAAAAAAATTAAACAAAAAATTATATAATTTTTTACTATGTTTATTTATAATAACAATAATACATACATACACAGTCTTACATTTTCATCAGTCATTTTTTTCCTCCGTTTGTGGGGCATTAAAGAATCTGTCCAATGTCAGTTGCTTTTCTCTCTTCTTCATGATTTTTCGGAAGTGATTAATAGCATTGTAGTTGTAGAGATCCCCAAGCCTATTGACCTCAACCTGGTTTGGGTACCATTCTAAGACCGTTGTTCTAACATCCTCCCACCTCTTCAAAAGATCTTTAATAGCAGATGTCGGCTTTGGTCCTCTTTCATCTTCCTCTTTTTCAGAAGAAAACACATCTTGCTGAGTTTCTTGGTGTTCTTCATTCAAGAGTTCTGTTGTCAGATCATTTTCATGTTCCATTATGAGCTCTTCAGTGTCAACTTCATTCGCCTCCAATTCCAGATCTCTAGCAGTTGTCACAATTTCATCCATAATTTTAGGGACATCATCTCTGTCTCCCTGAATGTAGGATGGACACAGCTTTCACCAAGCAGAATTCAACTTCATTGAGTGACTTCTGACCTTGAATGAGCCGGATAGCTTCAAGAATATAAAATTTTTCTTTCCAAAACATTTTTAATGTCATCCTTGAGGAGAACTGGCATGCTTCAAAACAGCACACGAGTGTACAATTTCTTGAAACCCGCAATAACTTCCTACTCGATTGGCTGAATCAACGAAGTGGTATTTGGAGGCAGAAACTGAACTGTCAGCCAGGGAAAAGTCTTCCAGCAAATTATCTTCAAGGTCTTTTGGGTGTCCTGGTGCATTGTCCAATAGCAACAGTGCTTTCAATGGCAATTCATTGGTCTGAAGGTAATCCTTGATGATTGGGGCACAAACTTTAAACAGTCATTCTTTGAAAAGAACCTGCATGACCCATGCCCTTTCATTCAATCTCCACATCACTGGCAATCTTTCTTTAATTATGGAATTTTCGTTGAATGCTCTAGGGTTCTCAGAGTGATAGACAAGAAGCGGTTTGAGCTTAATATCACCACGAGCGTTACTCCCAAAAGTAACGTCGATCGGTCTTTCATGGGTTTATGCCCAGGAATATTTTTCTCATCTTTCGTGATGTAGGTACGGTTCGGCATGTGCTTCCAAAATAAACCAGTTCCATCACAATTGAAAATTTGTTGTGGACAGTATCCTTCTTTTTTAATGAATTCTTGAAATTTGAGACAGAACTTCTCAGCTTCTTCTTTATCTGCACTAGCAGACTCACCATGCATTACCACGTTTAATGCCAGATCTCCTTCTAAACTTTGCAAACCATCCAGTGGTAGCCTTGAATTCTATATTCTCATGTGACAAATGTGGAGTTTGTTTCTTCAGTTCTTCAAAAATTTCTCTAGCCTTCTCTTGAATGATAGTCATACTAGTTACATCTCTTTTCATTTCCCTTTCTTTTATCCAAACTAAAAGCAATCTCTCCATTTTTTCATGGATAGCACATCTTTGTTTCTCAGATGTGATTTTCGTTACTCCTTTAGCTGCTTGAATCTTCTTGATTATATCTTTCTTAGCTAAGATTGTGCCTACTTTAGACTTGTTCAAGCCATACTGCCTAGCAACATCAGACATCTTCTGCCCACTCTCTACCTTGGCTATTATCTCTTGCTTGATTTCTATGGTGAGCACAGTTCTTGACATTCCACTCTTTTCAGGCCCCATAATATTATCAGGGTTTTTTTTTTTTTATAATAAAAAGTTCAGAAAAGCACTTACAAAAATTCAGAGAACAGAAATCAACTAGCACTCAAAAAGGTTATGCATACATCTGTCAAAGTCTCGTTCATAGATGGCAGTAAAATACAGTTCTTACACACAGCATTGCTTCTGTGAGGTGTTTGTTGTCCAAACATAAAAATCTTTCACAAAAGTGTTCATTGTTTCACAGTCTGAACTGTTCGTTAACCGATCACCCACTGTGTGTTGTTATATATGTGTTCATATTATTTACTGATTGAATTCCAAGAATTAGAAAAAACAAGTTAATTTAATTTAACATATAACATGTTTCGTCGGAATGCCGACTTCTTCAGGCATGAAAACATTAAAAGCAAACATAAAAAACACCGTAAAGAAACATTGTTCCACTACAATAACAGACTATGAACCGGAATTAAGTTTGAACTGAAGCTACAGTCTGGGCTAAAGTTCTATTGTTAGGCATATGTAAGCATGTGACCACGAGCGTGCCAGTATCTGATAGCAGAGCTGTGCGAGTCTGCCTAACTATAACTAAGGTTACTGTTTATGTGAGCAGAGTCTATGATAATTTCTTTGGTCTATGATTGATGTTATTATCTATGATAATAACATCAATATTATTATTGATGAATACAACATCAATAATAATATTGATGTTGTATTCCAGTCTATTTCGTGTTGGCAGTCTTCATTATTTGTGTTCACTGAGAACAAGACATGGCTTGAGAGGACGCTTGCTCTGGTTCTACTATAAGCGATGTCTCTGATGTTCTTTGAGACGCAGGAGGATGGGTTTCTCATTTTGGCCATAATATGGCTTCCCACAGTCATATATGATTTTATATACACCTGGAAACTGAAGATGGTTGTGACCCTGTTTTGGTTGGCTAGAATTGATCTGAGTTTAGGAAGAGTGGAAAAGAATATTTTTATATTACATTTTTTTCAAAATTCTTCTTAGTTTCTGGGAGAGCGAGCTGATGTACGGTAAAGAGATATAACCCTTGGGTTGTCCTGTGTGTCTGTGTTGTTTTGAGGATGGCGGTATAGTTTACCATCGAAATTGAAAAAAATGGATCGCTGCTGTTTTTAGACATCAAACTTACTAAGATGTCTGATTCCTTAAAATTCTCGATCTTCAGAAAATTGACGCACACGGATGGATACCTGCATGCGTCCTCACACCACTATCCAGCATGGAAGTTAGGTATCATCTCCACTCTGGCTCATCATGTCAGGTCTGTATTGTCAGATGAGGAGGAGCTAAAAAATGAACCACAACATCTCAAAAGAACCTTCGCAAATAATGGCCCCTCTTCAAAAACTATCAATAAACAACTATAATGCCATCCTCAAAACAACACAGAGACACAGGACAACCCAGAGTCAACATAGCTGATAATCACACTCACTCACACACACACACACACACACACACATATATATATGAGAGAGAGCCGTTATGTACTCTGGATACGATGGATAAATTCTTCATATAATGGCTTGCAAAGAAAATAAGGATAATTCAGAATGATTGCATCGTAAAAAATGTGACTTGACTTGGGTGTAACTACATAAGAGAAGAACATAGCAAAAGAAAATGAGATATATCTACCATAATATCACACTCTAGATATTGTTGTGTGCAAATGCACCAGCAGAATGGCATTTCTATGATATGCTAATTTTTTAGTAGTAAAGGTTTTTTTATGACATTGAATAAGATTGTGTCAACAGTGTTATAAACTAAAGATGCTGAGACATTTAAGCTCTTAAAAGGTATTATCATGTTGACACTGATGAGATTTTTATATAGTAGAACAAGAGGGAGGGAACAAGGACAAGGGGCCATCCCTGGAAATGGTAAGAAGAAGATAAATTTTAAACTTTTTTTTGTATGATAAGAGCATGGAACACATTGCCTGAGATGATGGTTAAAGAGCAAATGGGGGATGAGTTTGAGTGGCACAATAGACTTTATGTTGTCTACTGTTGACTTTCTACAATGAATTTTATGACTGCATGGAAGTCAGGAAAATAATAACTTCGTAATTTGTTGTATTGAGATAATGATAACTTCCAGATCAGTAAAGCCAGACACTAACACACAACTTGCTAATTATGACTATATGACTCCTGCCATCTCATCTTACTCTCAGGGGCTCACATTGGTGAGTACAGGCATGGTAAACCCGAGATACCCAAGCTAGACCTGATCTTACTTCATACAATATACACTTGGTATATCATATCTGGAGACTGGTCTTCTACTCTTCTTTTCCTCTACTCTCTCTTACTTCTTACTCCCCCCCAGTGCTATTAGAGCAACTCGAGGGCGAGGAGGTGACTCTTTCCTCTCAAACTGTAGTTTCCACTATCTACTAAAAAAAGCAGCTGAATTTAGGTCAAAGAGTGGTGGTTGACACGACGAAAACTTAACCATTGAAACCGAATGAACTCTAACCAACCTAAAGATACATGCTGGCTCGACCGTCGCCGGTCAAACAAGGGTCGTGCCCACTATTAGGGAACCAAGATAGTGAAGGTGAAAAATATGCTATTGTAACAAGACATCACCTAATAGACAGGAAAAACATAACAAGCAAAGGAATATGGAATGTAAGAACTCTTCACCAGGAAGGTGCATTGGAAATACTACTGCATGAATTAGACAACTACCGATTGGAAGTGATTGGACTCTGCGAAACCAGATGGACTAGAAAAGGAGAATTCTACCGTGGACAGTACAAAATCTTAACTTCAGGCTGGGAGGACAACAAACACCAAGAAGGAGTAGCACTTATATTAAAACCAAAGGCTCAGACTCTCTATTGTCCTACAATCCTATCTCACTTAGGAAAATTAAAGCAAGATTTAAAACATCAATCGGATCACTAACTATTATTCAAGTATACTCACCAACTTCGATATCATCGGAAGAAGACATTGAAGAGTTCTATATAGATTTGCAAAAAAGCAGTACAGCAGACATAAAGTCGCGATCTCCTAATTGTAATGGGGGGGGGTCTTAAACGCAAAAGTAGGCAAAGACTGGGATACCTGGCCAAGAGTAATCAGAAAGTTCTGGTATGGGGAAAGCAATGAACGTGGCGAAAGACTGCTAAACTTCTGCTCAAATAATAGACTAACAATAACCAACACTCTCTTTAAACATCCAAAACCCCAAAGAAAATAGACATGGATAGCACCAGACAGAGAAACCAAGAATGTAATAGATTATATTATTGTAAACCAAAGATGGAAATCAAGTATATTAAACTGCAGATTGTGGATCAGACCATAAGCTAGTATTAGCAAACCTAAGAATAAAGTTAAAATCTGGAAGCACTTTTAGAGTCAAAAGGAGACTGAATATAAAAAAAACTACAAGACAACAATATTCTAAGAAAATATCAACTAGAACTAGATAAAAACCTGAAGGAACTAAACTACCAAAACAGAATATAAACATCGAAGAACATTGGTGCAAATTAAAGGAAATAATATTAAATTCGGCAGAAAAAACAATATGTTACACAAAAAGAGAAAGTAAAAAGGATTGGATCTCGAATGAAGTAAAAAAAAAGGTTAAGCGATGAAAGGAAAAGCATGAAACTAAAACAAAATTATAACAGAAATGAATATAATAGATTAACCAGAGAAATTAGAGAACTAGTTAAAATAGACGAGAATAACTGGTTAGAAGAAAAATGCAAAATGGTAGAAAAGCTATCTAAAGAAAATAACCTTCATGGATTATATAAACAAATAGACCAAATTAGTAAGACACGGACAACAGAAATTATAATGATCAAAAACAAAGAGGGGACAACTAATTGAAAGTAAAACAAAGAGAATGGCCAGATGGGAAGAATACTTCAAAGATTTATATAATAAAAACAGCTCCCAGAATATTACGATTCCAGCCACTGAAATGGAAGAGGAAACAAATATCTTTACCAAAGAAATAATAGCACACAACATAGAAAAACGCAAAACTAGGAAAGCACCTGGCATTGATCAAATACATGCAGAATTCTTAAAAGCAGGAAAGGAACAACTTTTGGAACCTTCGGGGATCTGTTTTATCACCTGCCTTCTTTCTCTCTCTCTCTCCCCTGCACATAATGACCTGCTCAGAATTTTTTTTATTACAGTAGTGACTCTCATACTTTTCTCAGTCTTGCTGAAGATGGTCTTTCATTGCATATGTTTCATTGCAATTACATGGATGCAGTGTCCATTGAAATTACTATGATGACGTTTTGATGCTAGCGCATCTCGAATGGTAGGGAGGTAACTGAATCAATCAAAATAATAGAATTACTAAGTGAACACTTCGCAAGAGTATATCATCCAGATGGTGATATTGCAAAGGCTTATACAGGATGTGAGGTAAACAAAATGGAGGTGCATAGCATATTACAGAATCTTAATGTGAATGCAGCTGTGAGATTGGATGGTATACCAGCTCGAGTTTTACGTGAAGCAGTGAGGGAATTATCAATGCTTTTTGACCATATTGTTTAATCTAAGTATCAGCTTTAGTCCTGATGGGTGGAAAGAGGGGAAAATAGTTCCATTGCATAAAGGAGGCTCCAAGACTGATGTAGCAAATTACTAACCGATCAGCATATCTTAAAGTATCATAGAAGTTGGTCTAAAGCAAAATACAGGAATGGGGGACAGCATGGTTTTTGTGAAGGATAGGTCATACCTCAACAACTTTCTCTATTTTATAATACGGTGACAGCTGAATTGGATACTAATTAGTAAACTGTAGCAAATGGGAATGGATATAGGGTTGGTGAGATTGATGGAGAGATATCAGTAGTTTATTCAGGAGTAGAGTCCAAAAGAAGGCCTGTGACTAGTGGTCTGCCATAGGGCTCAATTATTGGACCACTGCTATTTAATTTGTTCATTAATGATATAGGAAAGGATATGAGCGGAACTGTTCAGTTATTTGCCAATGGTGCAAAGTTGGGTAGAGCAATAGTTAATACAGATGATGTCAAAATTTTGCAGGATGATTTGGATAGATCAACAGACTGGGCAAAGGAAAATGGATGTCAGTTTAATGTGGCAAAGTGTAAAGTTATGCACTTGCCAGGAAATTGAAAAAGCCAGAGACTTGGGAGTGTTAGTAGATAGGGAGTTAAAGTTTAGGGAACACATAGCAAAAGTGGCCAAAGCAGTTCATCAGATCACTTGGTTACTGAAGAATACTTTAACAAGTAGGTTATTGTTCCTCTTTATTGAGCCTGATAAGACCCCATCTTGACTACTGTGTGCAGATCTGGGTGCCAGGGTTTCTTGGTGATGAGGAGAGGATCCAGAGGAAAGTGACCAAGATGGTAGCCCTTTGCAGGTCTATGGAATGAACCTTACAAGAACAAGTTGAAAATTTGTTCTTGTAAGAAAAGAGGTGATATGATTGAGCCATATAAATTATTGAGCGGTTTTTACAAGATTAATTCAGAGGAAGTTTTCATAACTGGTGTGTTGGTGGGAGAACTAGGGGCCATTCATGGAAATTGAGTAAGAGTGTAGTTAGCAAGGGTGTTAGAACTAGGATTTTTTTTGCTTGGAGAGTAGTGAATGAGTGGAATAGGTTGCCAGAGTTTGTTGTGGGTGCCACGACTGTGAATGAGTTCAAAGCAAAGTATGATAGATAATACTGCGCAAATGTTGAATAGTTTTTGACATGATGCTTAGGGGCCTCCCTAGATGAGTCTAAGGACTCCTTGGAGTTGCCTGTAATAATGATAATAACATGGATATGAAGCTTAAATTTTTGATGTATTTTATCTGTGTGGCCATTTGGATGTTAAACTTCTTATGCTACTCAAATACACTGGTCCTTTTCATAGCCTCACCACCATAAACCACTTGTAACATGCCTTGAACTTCACTTGCACTTTGCCTAAAACTTGATGTTAATATGCTGTTTTTCCACCAAAAGCAACAAACACGTACATGCAAACTTGACTGCAGCTTGTCAACTACTGGCTTAATTGATGGAAGTTTTTTCACTTGGCTGTGCTACCAATTATATATTTTGTTTAATCCTTTATCCAAGTGTAAGTAAACAAAGTTTGTGCCTGAAGTATTTTCAGGACCTGGGCAACTCGTGGCAAAGGTGGTAGAACTTCTCATCACTTTCCGTAGTATTCCATAATGCAAAGAATTGGCCAAGTGAAAAAACTTCCATCAACTTATATCTAATCTAGAGAATTTTAATAATAAGGTATGACACCTTTTGGCAACTGATATATGAAAATATGACTTCTCCATTACTTCCACCTTAGCATCACGAGAGAGGAGAAAAGAGTCCTTTTTAGGACTTCAAGGCTAACGAATGGCAATGCTGTAGCCAATGAAGTTTTAACTGAGGCTCGGCTATTGCCGTTACCCAGCCATGACTAGAGCTTTTAGCTCAATAACACCCCATCCACACAGATTTTCTTCATTCAGATGACGGGATAAAGAGTCAAGAACTCAGTCCATCTCCCGGTTCTTTTAAGAACTTAGTATCACCACCTCTGGGTCTGGCTCCCACTGATGAGATCTCAGTAAAGGTCGAAACTGGTCTGGGTAGTGACCCTTCCCTTAATGCATGGCATTATACATATCTGCAAGGAGATGTGCTTTGCATTATGGAATACTAAGGAAAGTGATGAGAAGTTATACCACCTTTGCCACGAGTTGCTCCAGTCCTGAAAATACTTCAGGCACAAACCTCGTTTGCTTACACTTGGATAAAGGATTAAACCAAATATATAATTACTGGCTTAATTGTTTTGATACAAATCATGGCAATAGCACAGTCATGTCCAAATGTGTATCATGACATGGTTCTGCCTACTTGTCCTCACACAATAGTATGAGGCCCTTTAGAGAATTTAATTGTCACACCGTATAAATTTTTGTTTATTCACATTGCTTTCAAACCTGCTTTTCTGGAAAGCATACTTATGCACAGCTGCATTCCTTTGAGCATGTGGTTGTCATCAGTTTTGCATTGTGCCAAATTAAGAAGAACATACTGAAATGGATTAATTGGATACGATGGATAAATTCTTTATATAATGGCTTGCAAAGAAAATGAGGATAATTCAGAATGATTGCATCATAAAAAATGTGACTTGACTTGGGTGTAACTACATATGTGCTATAGAAGAGAAGAACATAGCAAAAGAAAATGAGATATATCTACCATAATATCACACTCTAGATATCGTTATGTGCAAACGCACCAGCAGAATTACATTTCCATGATTCTTGCATATCTCTTGTCACCTTAAAGTCACCATGCCATTGGCCAGTCGAACTGTACGCACCTACTTTAGTATCTGCCAGCTGATAAACCAGCCACTCAAATGTTAGCATTCATCTATGAAAGCCACATATATACATAATCTCTAAAGGATTAAATTAACTTATACATCATTAATCCTAATTATGAATATTACTCAGTTGGTCAGTTTAATACAAGTTTACACAGATTTAATACAGCAAAAAGTAAACTGATCTAGAAAAAATCTTTGCCATTTGAATATTTGAATGGCAACATGTACTTTGAATGGAGCTGCCCCAATGTCAGCAATCTGTAAGGTTAAATCTAACAATTTAAAATTTACTAATTAGAATTTATTGTGGAAGATATATTAACGTGGAACCATACCTGAATATCGTAAAAGGAAGAGTGATGATCATTATTTTGTGAAATCTAATTTAAAGATTTTTTAGCAATGAAGAGAAAAGATGCTCAGAACCCTCCATTTATATGGTATTTATATAAATGGAACATTACTTTTATATGGTATTTATATAAATGGAACATTACACAGAGCAGCATACAGCCTATACTTAAGTTGTAAAATAAGTGTTGTTAGAATTGGGGAGGTACAAGAGGAGATAGTTGATGTAAAATTAGGTGTTAAGACAAAGATTTATGCTCTCTTTCCATTGTTAATCCTCGTTATCTATATCATCAATTGATTACATTATGAAAGAAAGTGACATTAAATCTGATATCAAAAGTGGAATCATTCAACTCAGTTCTTTGCTTTATGCAGATACTATATTCCTAAATACATTCATCGAGACCTTTAATAAAACGAAATAACTTCTTAAACGAGTTTTTGTGGATTTTCATACCAAACTATGAAAATATGGAACACAGAAAACATCGTTTGCATTCTCAGTGGAGAACCTATCTATCCTATCCTATTCCCTCAGCCATATGTTACCATACTAGGAAGGTGATTATGAGCAAAGTGGCTTCCCCGTTGCCTTGCTTGCCATAGTATATTTTATGACTAGCCATGTGTGTTCACAGGACCAGTTTACCTGTTTTGAGGGATGAAAAATCCGAGTTACTGGGGGGAGGGGGGGCTCCATCTTTTTATGAGACCAGTTAATTCACCTTTAGTCGAAAAAGACCAGATAAAAGTTCCTCACATCAGTAACAGGAATTGAACTCGGGTCTTTCTGACCAAAGGGCTTCGTCTATACTGACTAATGGAGGCTCATAATGGAGAACCTATAAAAGGATTATCTTCAGCTATTTAGGTACAGTTTTTAGTGAAGATGCAAATTAAATTTGACAATAAATAATATACACTTGGGTATGGTAGGAAGCCAGTTCAATAAATTTACTTGGAATAAAAGAAATTAATCAAAATGCAACAATCTTCAAACCAGTTTTGAGAAAAATTCAAACAAAAAATAGGAGTGGATGAATTGCATCAATGACAGAATCATATTAAAAATTGAAGATATTAGAAGAGAATTTTGACTTCTTTAGTATTCAGTAATGTAGGAGCAGAGCTAGTCTGAGATGTTGTGGTCACTAAAAGAGAATGGAAAGGAAAAGGCTAGTGAAATTTGTGTTTGGTGCAAGGATGGCAAGAAAAGAAAAAAAACACCCATGGATGACCATAATCTAGGTGGATTAATGAAGTTAAAAGTGTATTAGATGGTAGATACAACTGTATTGGAAACCTGAAAAATAATAGACTGGTTTGGAAAACTTAATTAGGAAGCTAGTCATAATGCAAACTTAATCATGAAATAATGATGATTATCTGCATCAGTAAAGTTCATTCTAGTGTCGTTTTATAATAATTATGATATAAAACAAAAAATTGTAAATATTTAATATTAAAATAAAATTTTAATTGATTTTAATTCAGGAATATTAAAATTATTTGTTTATATAAATTGTTGCGATTTGTTATAGTACCAGAAATAAGCTAGCATGTGTGTGTGTTTACAAATGCCAGAAGTATTCAAAATAAAGAAAATGAATCGAAGAACTTAGAGATTATATAAGATTTTTGCAGTCTAAAGGTTCAGGCCTTGCTTCTCATGCCATCGACTCTACACTGGAACCATACTAAGATGCTACACTACAGTACATTCAAATTTGATATCTATTTTTTGAATCATGTGGAGTCCTATGCTGCCATCCTAATCTTAATTGAACAGACTGTATGCCTATCTCTAAGTTTCAGAAAGTGATTGCTGTTAATTATTATTATTACATGACACCTCCAGGGAGCCCAAAGCCTCATCGAGGGAGGACACCCTCTCTACAACTCTATCTCCACCAACTACAATGAACTGCATCTACACCAATGTTATCTACTGCCCAACTACAAACACAAAGTGTTTGTGCCATTCAAACATTTGCACACATGACATTACATTATCACCGTACACCTCCTTAAACAGTTTTGAACACTTGGTTAACGATTTCTTCAATTTCAAAGGAATTTGAGATTAATGCGCTGCTCGAGTTTAACGTTTGACATTATTCTGGCAAAGCGACTGCACACGTGTTTCTTTTATAACTGCCTACAGACTAACTACGAGTGGCAGCAAACAATGCTTATCTCAACTGCTTCTAAAACCTTCAAGGTCATTCACGGTGCAAGTGCATCCCACTGCTACTAGTACACGATTCACAGTGCACCTTGTCTCTTCATTTAATAGCCACACCTCGTAGTGCATTGGACAAGGAGGAGAATGCATATATAGTGATATATTTAGGTTTTGCTAAAGCCTTTGATAAATCGCCCTATGACAAGCTGGTAAGTAAATTTGAGCAGATAGGGTTGAATAGTAGATTAGTGCAGTGAATTGGAGCTTGGCTCTCTAATAGGTACTAGCAAGCTGTATATTTGAGGGGGGGGGGGAGAGCAATATACCAGAAGAAGAAAGTCACTAGTGGTATGCTCGAAAGATATTTTGGGGATGTTGGTGAATAGGGACCTGAAATCTCGGGGATGTTTCACTAAAATTGAGAGGCCAGCATATTGTATTATGACAATGATGTGGAGAACACTGACATCTAGAAGTAAGGATGGACTTTTTCAATTAAAGGCGAGTTAGCTGATCTCATATGGAGGTAGCAGGGTTTTTTTTCCTGGAAACTCAGGTTTTTCATCCCATTGTTGTAATTGGCTTGCAGGCAATTTTTATGACCGGTCATAAATAGCAGTATTCCTTTTCTGAATGTTAAAAGATTTCGATGTGTGAAAATTAATGATAATTCATAAATATTTCCATGTTTAAAATTATGCAGCTTGGTCACTGACATTTGCAACACAGATGTTATTTCGTTCAGTTTTGAGAACAGAGGATATGGCACCCATTGTTGTAATCGGCTTGCAGGCAATTTTTATGACCAGTCATAAACAGTGTTATTTTCTATCCCGAATTACTTCCATGTTTTAAAATACACAGCTTGGTATATGCTGACATCACTGAACACTTATTCACTTTCGCAGAACACAATTTGGGAAACCCTGATCTAAAGCATGTGATGGAGGACATACATTTCGTATGGGTTGTGTTTATGCAAATAGAAAGATAAACATAGAACAAGTGAACACACACACACTCTCTGAAACTATATGTTAAAAATCATAAATTTAAGTTCAAATTGCTACTAATTCTACTACCGTGTTAGAGTAAAATTTTAATATAAATCAAAATAAACACTCGACGTTTCGACCTTCACATTAAGGTCATCATCTGGAATACACACACACACACACACACACACATATATATATAAGGAAACAAGCTGCACTACAATCTACATGGCATGCTAAAGTTACTGACCAACCATTACAACTATTAGCCTGACCTCTGGTGGGGGAAAACCTCACTACATCAAGAGTCCTATTATTATTATTGTTATCTAGTAGGTTATAAAATTAAATTAAGCTGGAGAGCAATATTGTTGTGTCCCATTCTTGTTTAAATATATATTTTCCTTATACTTTACTTTCCTTTATATATTTTATCCCTTTTCTCCACGTATCATCACTTCCATACTAGAAATCTAAGCTCTTGCCCCTCTTAGTATCCTAAAACATTTATTTTTTTAAGCTGCGCCATTTAGGACATTTAGTTGATAAAGAAATTTAAAATGAGAAGCAATTCCTAAATAAGTCTAGAAGTGAAATAATCTCTCGTAACTTAACTTTTTCTCCCTCCCCCCCATGCCTAGTTTCGTACATTATTACAAGCGGTGCATTGAACGGCAATTACAGACAACTGAATATTTGATAAGCAAAAGTTTATTAAACTCATAAACACAATACAGTACATTAAATTCTAAAAACTACAATTCAATACTAAGATGATACAATATTAATAAGATAATAATTCAATAATTCAATTAGACACAATTGGATTACACACATTGATTTACAAGAGTTATGTGGGCTTAGCAATTCTGTTGCTACAACAAACGCCACATTCAGTTCTTTTGACATTTCTCAGTTAAGGGTAAATTACATATACTAGTATCAATATACACTATCGCTCATTCAGTAACACTGATAAACTAGTTTCCTCTTTCTCTATACTATTAAGTGAGCTAAAGTCCTAGCTCACTTTATGGGGGGGGGGGATCCTGACTCAGGAAACTTATAAGGTAATCTCCAAATGAAAACTGGCAAAAGACCTTGTGGGGGATTCCTAACCCTTTTATATTATGACCCTACCAGCACCTCGTGCAACTAAACCCCCCCCCCCCCGACATTAGGATACGTTTATCGTAACCTGTTAGGGTGGCGTCTCCCTGCTGAAACTTCTACCTTTGGTGGGGGTGCACGCGACTCATCTGCAGCAATGTCTAAATCGGGAACCGTGACCCTGGGCTTTACTTTGATTCTAGTTAATCCTATGAGTGAGCTTTATCAAACTCTATCAGCTCACCCAATTTTTCTAAGAATTAGCATAACTTACAATCTCTTGTTTCAAGTGTATAACAAGCAAGCCTTTTACATGCAAAACTTTTATAACTAAATAATGTAAATTAATTATCTTATTTTTCTAATGTTATACAATCAATGTTCTTATACTAGTTAACAATTATTCTTTTCAATATATTCATTTCATTTATACCTTGATGCAAGCATGATTGTCTTATTAAGGTTTCTACTTGTTAAATGGTGATCAAGTAAATTCTCTTATGAAGTTTACAAGGATCACAAATTTAACAATATATTTACAAAAAAGAAAAAAATGAATAAATAATAAATAAAAAATACTTATATAAGTATACATATAAATTACAACCAACTGGTATGGATAGCGGACAATAAAAGCTTAAAAATTGCTTAGTCCTAAAGTTAGGGTTTGCTGGAAACTAAGTGGGCTGAATGTGTGCTGTCCAAATTCTTGGGATTTTTATGCCACCATTATTGTTAAGATTATGGTGGTTAATTTTGATTAACCACCCTAAGAAGGGGTCTGTGGTCAGAGCTCCAATATCTGCGCCATACGTTCTTAGCCAACGACTATAATCCCTACAAAATATATAAAATACTACATAGGCCCATTACTCTGCACTCTCCTAATACACAAGAATACAACATAACCATTTCTATTACCTATATCAGAGGTACATCAGAAAAGATAGCCAAAGTATTGATGAAATATGGCCTTCGCACCACTTTCAAACTTCATGTCAAGCTGGCAACTCTGATCTGCTTGCCTAAGGATAAACTTCACCCTTTATCACACCCAGGAGTGTATGAAGTTCCTTGTGACTGTGACTTGGCCTATTATGGGCAAACAGGAAGAACATGAAAGATACTCCATGCTTTGGACACTCCTTCACACAGGATTAGATGGAGGAAAATGAATGTGCTATTTAGAAGTCATTATAGATCTGAAAGATTATTTTTTGAGTCAGCAATGGCTTTGAAGAATTCTCCCAACCTTAACAAATATGGTTGCATTAATTTGCCAAAAATTTGGCAGACTTATCCTAAAAGAAACTCCTGCATAGCTGTTTTTTTTTTTTTTTTCCATTAGAGGGTGCCAAAAATAGGACTTTAGACCTTTTGTCCTTTGCAATTATATTGTTTCACTCACTCACTGTTGCGTGTACAAGTGTGTTGTGCTCTGATGATACTGAGTTGAAAATCATCAAAATATAAGTTAATAAAACATCTCTTTGATAAAATTGTGTGGTGTTGTTAATACCGTGAAAAAATAAGTCATGAATAACCATCAACACCTAAGCTTATCTGTTAGGTTGGTTAATAGGTTAACAGTGGTAGTTGTATATTTCAGTGAATGAGTAATGAGAGATATATGATAGATAGTGTGTGAATAATGGTGACTGAGAGCCTTCCACAGTTGAATTTTAGGACTCCATGAAGATGATAAGTCCTAATAAATGATTTGAGAGCAAATTTGGTGGTCATATGTATATATTAGTTGGAAATTTTGTATCCTACTCAAATAGTTGAGCATTCTGGGCCCTTTCTAAGGCTGTTCGTGAAAACTTCTGTCCTGTGTCTGTCTCTTTCTCTCATTCTGGTAGAACAGTGGTAACTGTTAAAAAAAAAAAAAAAAAAATAAGGCAGTGCTCTTGGCATCAGTCTTCTCCTTCAACTCTTATTATGAACATTCGAGGTGAATCTCCTCCCACTATTCCACAAACCATTCACAGTGTATCTCTGCAATCTTTCATCATAAGGATATCACAAAAAAATACTCAAATAGCCTTGATACTAAAGTCCCGTAGCCCAGATGTTATCCTTGCAGTTGTACTAGAAGCTTGTTCTCCAGAACTGACACTTATCCTATATCACCCTACAAATTCTCATACTCATCTGGCATTTTTGGAAGGAAGCTCTTATCCAGTCTCTTCCTAAAAAGGGAGATAAGCCAGCCATCAGGCTATTGTCCCATTGTCCTAATTTCAGTGTTCTCAAAAGTGGTGGAGAAGGTCATCAGCAGCCAGTTTCTATGTGATCCAGAGAGCGAACCATCATTTAATTTAGTAGGTAAGATCAATATTCTTATTAACCTTACATGCCTTTGGAAGAAACAGGCTATGAAAAGATTTTGTGAACATCATATGGTCACTCTTGATATTTGAAAGGCATTTAGTTGAGCCTAGCATTACAGCTTTCTTACCAGGCTGCATTGAACCACCAGAGAGGAAGCTAGTAAAGGATAAGAGGGAAATTGTAAGATGGTTTCCTCTAGTCTGACTTTTCTATTAGTGCAGAAGTATCTTTTCTGTGCTTTTACCTATATTCTTCCTCTTCCTGCATATAAATAATCTCTTACTAACTTGTAATCCTGTTCACAGCATATCAACAAAGCTATGAAATGATGGTACATTCCATTCCTCTTCATCGGTTACATAACCTTGTAATGATCAGATGACTCAGGCATCAAGATATTCTATGGCCAATGCCTTAAACACTGATCTCCTAGCCATTCCCAAGTGAGTGAAGATAATTTAGTGTAATAGTGCTTAATTGGTGAATAATGCTATCAAAACAAGCCTGCCTTATTCCTGAGAAGAAAGATTGCCTCAGTTTCCATAACATTCTGCTTACCAGCCAAGATCACTCCTCTCCTTTTGTTGACTTTCACATCTAGCCTATACTAGTATAAATACTTCATCCATAGCCTCTTCAGCCTTAAGAAAAAAAAAAAAAAAAAAAAAACTTTTTGTTTTAAACCTCACTTTCTTCCCTGTTCAACTTGTGACTCTTTATAAATCACAATCTATTCAACCTTAAATAGAAATATTTTCTAGCTTAAAATATTGTTCTTACATCTGGGTGGTGCATCAAAAACCTCCCTTAGAATGTTAAATTATAAACTTAAATTGTACATATTTGGTCTGATGTATTAAAATAAATAACTTTTATTATTAAAAGACCAGAAGATAAATGATAAAATATACAAAGAGCCAACTTGTTGGCTCTTTGTATATTTTATCATTTATCTTCTGGTCTTTTAATAATAAAAGTTATTTATTTTAATGTTAAATTATATGCAGAAGAGAGGAGCTATTCACTTAATAGATAACCTCTCATTTTTCTCACACTAATTCCCTCCAACTGCTTTCCCATAGAACTCTTTCTGCATGATATGTTTTTTGCAGGTATTTGTATGGATTCTACTCCAATGAAATGACAACCATTATTCCTCCACTTACCTCTGTTCATCTACAAACATAGGCAGCTGCTGGTCATCATCCATATACTGTTTCAACTCCAAGCTCACTAAACCAACTTCCTCAACTATTTTCTGCAACAAATACAATTCTAAAAAGAAACACATCAACTGATTCCTCTCTGATCAAATTAAACTTGTCAAGAGCTAAGAAATTATATTCTTGTTTAATCCTTTGTCCAAGTGTAAACAAACAAATTTTGTGTGTGAAGTATCTTCACAGCTAGGCTACTTGTATAGACTAATGACTTCATATCAATTGCCTTAGTATCCCATAGGTTATAGCACACATCCTTTCAGACATGTATAATACTTTCAGACATTATGGGAAGGGTCACTACCCAGACTGGTTTTGATCTTTACTGAGGTACTGTTAAAGTGTGGGGTACCTCTCCAAAAACTCTGAGCAATTTACAAGATCACCCTAAATCTTAATGAATGAACCTAAAGGTTCACTACCAACTCATCACTCCAGGACAGGAAACTCAGCAGCAGTTCTACTCAGTGAGAGACAAAAACCCACCACGCAGCAGAACCTCTTTACTCTCCAGGAAGCAACCAAGCCCAAAGACAAACATTATTAATGTTATTAGCATTATTAACAAACATTATGGGTTGAATCTCCTAATTAGGGACTTAGCCAGTTTGATGCAGCCAACTTGCCATTCCTCTGCTGCATCCCCCCCTAGGGGCAAGCATTTTATTATTATTATTATGTGACACTTCCAGGGAGTCTAAAGACTCATTGAGGGAGAGTGTTCCAACAGCATCAAACGATTGGTTCCCTTCCAACTTGCTTAACTTTTTGTGACCATTAGTAGCAGAGACACTACCAATTTTATGTCTGTAGATCTGTGTTCATGGAGCCAGTTTGCCTGTTCTGAGAGACAAAAAGTCCAAGTTTATGGGAAAAAAGCCCTCTACCTCAGTATGAGACAGGATAACTCACCATTTGACTGAAAAGACCTGATATAGGTTCCTCACATCATAGATGGGATTCGAATCTGTGGTCTTTTCAACCAGTCTTTTCAGGAGGATGAGAATGGAATAAATATATTTATTCCATTCTCATTCCCCGTTATCCAGCTCTTATGATTAAAAGGCTTTCTGGAAGAAACCACTTTTTTGTAAATTTATCTCCTTTTTAATCACCTATTCAGATAATTATACCTTTCATTGTTATTTATAATGTTCTGAATTGGTTGTAATCTCCTCCATCGATCACAGATATTTCTTGGGTAAAACAAGGTTTATTGATGCTGCATTCTCTTCCTAAAATGTTTTCAGCTGCTTCAGTGATTGCCCATGAAAACCGTTGGCAAGAAACATCAGGATCAAGACTGTCAGTGAGGGATTTGGGGGAAAGAAGCAATATTTGCTTTAAACAGTTCTTTAGTGGCATTGGATTCAAGTTTTGTAAACTTTGGTCTTCTTATTTTCCTTGCAGTGATCATTCCAAATTATTATTATTAATACCAGACCTCCATGGAGTCTAAAGACTCATCATACAAGGCAAACACTGTTACACACAAATCTCATCAAACCATGCTTTAAACTCATTCAATGTATCTGCATTCACCACACTGTCAGGTATTCCATTGATCAAGCACTCTCCATGCAAAGAACCTGCCTCCTTGTTCTATACCCTTTCCCCATTCTACAAAAAAATTCTTCCACATTAACCTGGTAACAACCTTTTACCATCTTAAATGTCTCAATCATATTCCCTCTCTTCCACCTATTCACAAGGCTTTGCAAACTGCATTCCCTCAATCTGGCCTCATCTCCCATTGCATAAACCAGTTATGACTTTAGTCAGTCTTCTCTGTACCCTTTCCATGAAAAGCAGAGGACAAAATTTATGCACAATAACCTATACAAGGCCTGATCAAGGGCTTATTACAATGGAACTAGAGCCTCTTTATTTCTACAAGTTAAGCTCCTCCACATCATTACCATAATCTGATACATTGTCCTCACAACTTCTGCAGTGGGACCTCTGAACTTCAGATCTTTGTCCACCACCGCTCCAAGGTCTCTTATCTAAGTGTATACTTTGCATCCTGTTTTTGCCCACCAAATTTCAGAACCTTACACAAAATTTCAACAAAAATATCGCTATGACTTAACTGTGGTGACTTCCAATGTCTGCACCTGAGAAGGATCTAGTTCTTGCTGAGTTCATACAGGTTTTTTATGTAGTTTTTATAAGTATATAATTAATTAGGTTCCAAGTTCTTCATCTGGGGAGATTCAGGTCTATTTTCATGACCTTTTATGTTGGAAAATAGTGTTAGTTATGGTGAGATCATTTTCTGAAGCAAATTCTATCAATTTCATACTCCTGTCATTTTTTTTATCCTAGCCCCCCCCCCCAAAAAAAAAAAAAAATGTGGAGAAAATTCCTATGTCTGTTCCAGTTTTTTGCATTCCAGTCCCCATGTACTAATAGAAATTCTTTTTCTTGAGTATTTCATGGATTAGGTTATTGATTTGGTGATAAGGGATCCACTGCCTGATCATCATACAAGATTGTTGGTGCATATACTCATATAATAGATATATTTAACGGCTTATCCTTTAATCTTACTACTCAAGTCTATTCACAGGTTAAAAGTCTAGGACACAGTGCTTAATATTCTTTTTGGATCAAGAAACCAACCCCTTGTTGCCCTCCTTTTGGAGTACCTGAGAAAAGAAAGAGATTTCCTTCCTGTGCTGTTAATTCTTCAGATTCTGGCCATGTTGTCTCACATATATTAGTGATGGACCATTCATAGTGTGCTAGTTCTTGTTGCAGTATCTTGAACTGGCCACTTTCATTTAAGGTTCTAACATTTCACATTCTAATCATAAATCTGTTTCCCAGCTGAAATTCATGTTTAAATATTTCTATATTCTTTGAAAATTCACTGTCACCAGTGGCACATTTTTCATCTCTCCTTGTGTTTGCAACAGATGGCATGGTCCTTGTTTTGTCTGGGCAACAACTGAGCCAGCATGACATTCCATAAGGATTGTCATGCACCTCTTCTAGTGGGTAATTAAAATGGGTACTACCCATCTCCTCTCCTCTTGCTTTGATAACTAATCATTAAACTTAATTTGTTATCAAATTAAGATTTCATAATAGATATATGTTCATAGTGGCAGTTGGTTAAAAATATATTCAAATTCTTCCTATAAGCAATCACAAAAATTTCTTTTGCATTGCTGTGGTTATTTTTATAGTGTGTGCGTGCACGCACACATAGGCATGTGTTGAAGTTCAGTATAATATTGAGGGTGTAGTGTAGCACATAAATAGATTTAATGCAATTAAATTTTATTTAATAATATATGCTATTATTAGCATATAGGATGACTATATGCTAATAATAGCATATATTTGTGGGTATTCTGTGGACCATGTTACAGTATTTCCACTGATTTTATATTGCAATTATCTTTATTAAACTATTATTTCAATATTTAACTTTTTTTTTCCTCTTTTCCTTAGAACAACACACAATGAACTGGAGAAGAATAGGTAAGCAGCATTTCCTGTATATTTTTTTGGGAAAACTGTTTTTACATAAGAGAAAGTATTTTTACTTAGTTTATCAGCGCAATAGTTATAATAGTAACAAAGAGTGCCACTATTTATAGCAAGTAAATGAAACTTTAAGTTTCTCAAACATCTGTTACTTTCTTTTAGTATGATTCTTTAGTAAATATGCTGCTGATAATAAGAATTGTCACTTTATACTGAATATGAATTATTGCAAAAAATTTCATAGTTACTCATTTGGATCTGGATTAAGAATAGTAATAGCTTTGAACTAGGCAGAAACATGCTTTACAGCTATCAACTGTTTCTGCTGACATTGAAATTGTGTCAACGTTATATATTAATTTTTATTATTATTATTTTTTTCCCCATGTAACTCCATCCACAAAAAATTTTGTAAACCTAGAGTATGCTAATGCCATGGGTGGGCAGGAATTATTTGCTGTTATTAATTTTTGTTGTACTCTACAACAAAAACCCTGGTCTAGAAACCAAATGTAGAACTTTTTCAAGTCACTTTAGGCTTACAATAAGTGGGTTAGGGATCTCTCACTGGAGAATGATTTGCAGTTACTTGCAGTAGTTTTGACATTTGAACTAAGATATTTGAATTTGCATCATTTATTTTGATAGGAGAAGAATCAGAGGCCATTCCTTAGAAGTTGTGTAAGAATGTGTGAAGAGGATTGTAAGGAGTAGATTTTTTTACACAGAGAATTGTGGGTGAATGGAAACACATTACTGGAAATATGTTGTTAATGCAGGAAGTTTTAAAGATTTTAAGATTAAGTATGATAAATATGTTGTCAGTTCATTCATTTGACAATGAGTTGATGATAAATCTGCTGACTCCATGGAGAATGTGCTAATAATTAATGATGCATTCACAAATAGTAAAGAACGAATTTGTTCGATTGTATTTTATGGAACAGGCAATAAATTCTTGGATTGCAAAGATTTAAGTTTGAATATTATCCAAAGTGAACATTTATAAGAGCTGATTTTTAGCTGTATAAATGATAAAGTTTTTCCTCCTAGAAACTTATCTCTCATCCACAAACAGCCAATGACTACATGAAGTGATAAACAGAATATATATATATATGGAAATAGGATTGTACTGAATAAGTATATGAGAAAGTTTAACTGACTAGTTAGCCAGTTGAACCTAAAGATGGGATTTAGTATCATAAGAAATAAAATGAAATAAAAACCTAATAGTAGACAAATTCTTGTTATGATTCTTAAGAAAGTTTGTATGACTATACTGCTTGTATGGAGGCAGATGACTTCATATCAAATTGGCCTAGTATTCCATGCATAGTACACTTCCTTTTGGAATGGTTTTAACCTTTATTGAGATCTTGCTATTGTCTCTTTCCAAATCAATACAGAAGTCAAATTTTCCATATATAACTAGCAAAATGGTATATCACCATATTTTTAAAATAGCTTAGAGATAGTTGTAGAAAGGTTTTTGCTTGATTACAAAGTAAATTATAATAGACAAATTCTGGTTTTAATCATTTACTTTATCATGAGCAAGCAAAGTTTGTATGTGAAGTATCTTAATGACTGGCTTGCTTGTATATGGTAGTAGATGTTTAGATGACTTTCCATAATGCATAATGATATACATGTCTATAAAGAAGTGCATTCTGGGATTTTAGGACAATTTGATGTGAGTTATCTGCCTTAATATGCAAGTAACCTAGTTACAAGATACTTCACATGAGAACTTTGTTTTCTCACACTTGGGTAAAGGAATGAAACAAACCGAGATAAAAAATTTTTCTACAAGTTATTTAAGTAGTTTGAAAAGAGTTTTTCTTTCTTCATTTTACAAGAAAAATCAGAGAATGAGTACCAATTTACAAAACTGAAGAAGTTGTTCATCTTGAAGAAAGCATGTTAACAAGAAACTCGTAAAAAGTGAAAAGTTTATTTTTTTATAGCATTATGCTATAAACTTTTATAAACTGCTGGATATGATATAAAATTGTCATTTGCATCAGTGAAAGTTGAATAATTAACAGTGGAAATTATCGTTATAAGTACCTTCTAAGATTTTGCTCTTGTGATCAACTCAGCATCAGATAATTGAAATCATTCAAATTGCCTTGGTATGACTGTTTTGGAAGCTGTTTCTACACACAAAACAGTTAAATAAAGATGACATGAGAGAGAGAGAGAGAGAAAAAAACATGCTACTTAGTACACTAGTTCAGATCTGTTCACCAAAACTTTGTGATGGACATCCAGTCATTGTTATTCAGACTTGGAAAGTTCATTGGAACTTTCCCAAGTATTTGCATTTACCTTTTTCACCATGATATGCATTAAGCTAGTAACATGTATTATCAACAGATAAATATGTATAACTTTCTTGATGCATTCTATTTACATGTTTTCCAAAAATTTTTTTATCATTAAACCGTTAGATGGTTAATTTGATTATTCTTCATAAAAACATGTTTCAAAGATGTTGTTCTTATTCTTTATATATATATATATATATATATATATATATATATATATGTGGCGATTAGTTTTTACTCGGTTGTTATACATTTCAAAAAATAGATTTAATGACTCCAAGACCGAGATAACATATAAAGATTTTAATGATAAATACTACTAGTTTCGGCATATAGCAGCCTTCTTCAGGTATTTATAAAGGAAAGGAATACTAATAAACATTGAATTATTTAAACAAACTGGAAATTACAGGTACAAATTGCTTCACATAATCGATACATAAAAACGTTGTATTTTTCAAGTTGTTCCAACTGGCGTGCCATTGTTTGTTGCAATTGTGCGTGCAAGTTCACGTGAACGCCAATATTGAATAACTGCAGCATGGCTATCTGGGATGTTATAACTTAAATTATTATTTAAGTGGACCGGGTTCAGTAGGATTTCCCTTGATTCTACGATTTTTCTTTCAAACTCATCTTCACAGCGAAAAATATTTTCTGATCTATTCCAGCATACAGAGTGGCTTTGTTGGTCATCATTAGGATTATTTGAAAACAGAACATGACTGGATAACGCAGTTGCATGAGATCTTTTGTATGAGATGTCTCTCTTATGCTCTTCTATGCGTTGTTCAATAGATTTGTTAGTTTGACCAAAGTATGGGATATTGCAATCACACCACAATTTATATACTCCAGGGTACTTAAGGTTGTGATGAGTAGGTTTTGGATGGCTGATTAGAGAGCGGATTTTTGGAAGTGTGGTGAAGAAGGTCCTGATATTATATTTTTTAAGGACTTTAGCTATTTTCTTAGAGACTGTGCTAATGTATGGAATAGAGATGCTACCTTTAAAATTAATAGTCTCTGTTGTGCACTGCTTAGGAGGGTTCAGAAGAAGTTTCTTAATTGTTTTTTCAGAGTATCCAGTTTGTTTAAAAATAAGAGTGAGGTGATTCATTTCTTTTTGTAGTTCATCTTGATCATTTAAGAGAGAACGTGCTCTGTGTCCTAAGGTAGATATAATTCCAAGTTTTTGTGGTGGAAAATGATGAGAAAGATTATGCAGATATCTATTGGTATGCGTAGGTTTTCTGTACATTTTTATATATATATATATATATATATAACCTTTGATTAACTGGAAATTTGTTTTGAAATATGATTTTTTACATCACCTGCATTCATTCATGTTACATTATTGCTGTGTGAAGGTTATGGAACCTGTTTTTCCTTTCAGAATAGCTGGAAGTTTCAGTCCTTTGGGGGACCACTAGGCAAAATGGGTTGTTCTAGAGAATGAGGTAGATTAAATCAAAGAGGAGGAGATGGTTATGTAGAATTTTTATAGTTGATCTGTGAATAATTTTGATTAGCTGTCACTCGACATCTTATCAACTTAGTGGAAGGTGAGGTGATGGTGGATATTGGTCTGGTCAAAGTATTCATGAAAGTGTGTATCAAGTAGTTACAAGGCAAGAATAAATTGTTTGTGAAATAGTGGTTGGAGCAAGTCCATAAGAGAGGGATCATCAAATATCTGAATCTTTTCTAGTCAGAGATTATTAGGTTTCTGGTGCACCACCTTAAGAAATTAGAATGATATTTAGGTTCACTAGTAGCTATATACATGAGATGTAGCTAACATCTTGAGCATAAAAATGACACAAAGGTTTTTTTTTTTTTTCAGACTGTTGATATAATATGTTTGTGCCACAAAACGATCAGTTCACTAGTAGCTATATACATGAGATGTAGCTAACATCTTGAGCAGAAAAATGACGCAAAGTTTTTTTTTTTTGGTGGGGGGATTGTTGATATAATATGTTTGTGCCACAAAATGATCAGAACACTAAAGATAAGTGAAGAAAAATCAGATTTTGTCTAGAGTGCTGATATCAAATATGAGGGTGCACTGAAATCTTTTTTGGCAAGCTAGTAGACAGGACTACATTCTAGTAAAATTAAAATTGACTAGATAGTCTTAAATCCATTGAAGGTCAGACAAACATTCAAGGCTTCCATAAACACCTTAAATGGGGTCTGTGAAAGCAAGCATTAGTGAAGGAGAATTGGGGACTGTTCTCATTGTTAATACTTCTATAGGTAAGATTATCAGTGAAAGAAGATTGTTTATATACAGGGTGTTCGGGATAAATTTGACATATTTATAATTAATTATATTTTTCCGTAAGTTACATGTATTAACACACACTTCTCTTCATTTAAAAGTTTGGACCCTTCTTCATTCATATACAAGATGTCAGAAAGGATGGATAGCTGGAACCCACCTGAATCATGGAAGAGAATAACTTGTATCATGATGATTCGTGCCCGCCATCAAAATAAGGATATTACGACTGCTGCCCAATGCTCCCTGAATACAGTAAAAACAATCAGGCATGAACTAGAGACTTGCAATGGTGACTACGAGGATGTAGCAAGAAGAAAGATCCCTAGCAGACGATCTGATTGCGTTCGTACAGCAGAATTCCTCGCAAATCTGCAGGAACAGGTGTTGAAGAACCCTGGCATTGGAATTCGGGCTTTGTTCGTGGAGTTGCTAACTGTAGTCAAGCCCTGGATAACAAGGGTAGCCAATGGTAGGCCGTATGTATGGCAGCAGGATTCGGCCCCTTGCCACACCTCTGGGAAAAGTCAAAAATGGTTGTCTGAAAATTTCTACGACTTCACCAGTCCAAATGTTTGGCCTCCAAACTCCCCAGACCTTAACCCCATGGATTATTTTGTATGGGGCGCAGTTGAAAAAGACACCAATCGCACTTCCAGTAATACAAAAGCCCAGTTAATGGATAAAATTAAAACAGTTTTTGCGGCCCTTCCCAGGGAGACTGTAGCATCAGCTTGTTCGAGGTTCCGAAGCAGAATTGAAGCTGTGATCGATGCTAATGGTGGTTATTTTGAGTAAATCTTGTTGATAGTATTGTAATTAACTCTGCCTGTAATGTTTTTTTGTCAATTCATTAAATTTAATAGATACAAAGAAGATTTTCTTTTTCCTTACGAAACTGTCAAATTTATCCCGAACACCCTGTATAAGAGGGTAGCTGAGGGAAATCCCAGGGCACTTCTGCATTATAGGAAAAGCTGAGGAGAGAAAGCCATCTATATTATGGAAATAAGAGATCTGGGAGTGATAGTGGATAAGGATCTAAAATTTAGGGGACACATCGCCAAAATTGTGAAGACAACACAAAGACTTCTGGGAATGATGAGGAGGACACTGACGTGTAGAAGTAGGGAGATTCTTGTTCCATTGTATAAGGCTTTGATTAGGCCACACATGGACTATTGTGCCCAGATTTGGTCACCTGGTTTTCAGAAGGATGAAGAGATGTTGGAAAGGGTCCAAAGGCGACTGACTAAGGTAGTTTCTGACCTCTGGAATGTCGAGTATGAGGAAAGATTGAAAAGATGCAATTTGCAGAGTCTAGTGGAGAGAAGGAAGAGGGGAGATATGATAGAGACCTACAAGTTGGTAAGGGGTTGTTATAGGATCAATGTTGGAGAAGTTCTACAGAGAATAGTGGGAGATCAGGGGAAAACCAGAGGTCATGCCTGGAAACTGTATAAAGAGGGTGTGAGTAGGGTAGTGAGAGGCAGATTTTTTTCGTGCAGAGTTGTGAATGATTGGAATGCCTTGCCTGAGAGTGTGGTGTCTGCAAGGAGTTTGAATGTGTTTAAGACCCGGTATGATGAGATGTGTGTGAGATAAAAGGACCTCCTAGATGAGTCTTTGACTCCATGAGGTCTTGTTTAATAATAATAATAATAATAATAATAATAATAATAATATATGATCTGAGAGAAAATGGACCATCAAATTTCAGAAGGTAGGCCACAGGTGTCTGTTCAGCACTTTCAGATATCTTGGAAATATGTAGTGACTGCACAAATTTCAGTGTCTCTATTATTTTAGAGAAAAATTAATGAGGGAAATGGGTTAATAGTTAAGTGCAAAATCTTATTTCACTATTTTTTTTTTTGTAATTGACTAAATATAAGCTTGCTTTTATTCATTGGAGAATATGCTAGCTATATAATGAAAGGGTAGAAGATGATATATAATGGGTGTTAACTTGGGAGCATATATTTTGAGTATAGTGTGGGATGTTATCAGCTAAACACTTTATAAGAATCTGTCATTCAGAATTCTGATGCCTTTCTAGCAAAACATTAAAGGAAGCATGCAGTGCATTATTTTTGGAAGTGGTGGGTGATTTCCTAAGTATCTGTTTTTGAGAAGAACTCTGATACTAAGAGTCTGAGTTTGCTCTAACTGATAGTAGGTGCATCTACATACAAAATCAGCAGGACAGTTTCTGATCTCTTAGAAAGAGATCAGAATGAAGCTTTTTTTTCAGGAGGTAAGTGGTCTACAATTTGCTCTTTCAAAGTACAGTTTGGATATATTAATCATGGTGGACCCAAAAGATGGGACTGCCATGGTATTGAAGAGAAGGTTTTTGGCTAGTCTCTAATGAGAACTAACAATTCAAAACAGTTGTCAGGCCGGTGAAACCAAATTAATTCACTAATAAAAAGTGAATATACAGGATCTTGGTCAGAGTCTGCGTCTTTTAAATAGTTTTATATTATAACAAAGGGACCTCCTAGATGAGATCCTTTTCTGTAGACACCACATTTTCAGGCAATGCATTCCAATCATTCATAATTCCGCATGCGAAAAACCTGCTTCTCGCACTCTTGTTCGGACCCTCCTTATACAGCTTTGAGGGACGACCTCTTGTTCTCTCCTGATCTCACACCATTTTATGAAAAACCTCTTAACATCGATCTATAATAACACCTTACCAACTCATTTGTCTCTAGCATATCATCTCTCTTCCTCCTATCCCCTAGATTCTGTAAATTTCATGTTCTCAACCTTTCCTCATATTCAACATTCCAGAGATCAGAAACTACCTTAGTCAGTTGCCTCTGGACACTTTCCAACATCTCTTCATCTTTTTGAAAACCAGGTGACCAAATCTATGCACAATAGTCCATGTGTGGCCTAATTAGAGCCTTATACAATGGAACAAAAATGTCCTTCCTTCCTTCTACAAGTCAGCATCCTCCGCATCATTCTCAGAATTCGTTGTTTTCTCCTCACAATTTTGACAATGTGTCCTCTAAATTTAGAAACATATCTGCCATCACCCCAAGATCTATTTCCTCCACCTTCAGCAATATATTCCCACCAAGTGTAAATTCTACATCCCATCTTTATTTCCCAAATTTTAAACCCTTACATTTTACAACATGGAACTGTCATCCCTATTCCTGTGCCCATTCACTCAAACTATTCAAATCTTCTTGTAAGGCCACAACATCTGCTCTACTCCTTATAGTTCATCCCAACTGTGCATCATTTGCAAACAATGGAATATCCCCATTCAAATCTTCCCCAATATCATTCACATACCAATTAAACAGTAATGGCCCTAAAACAGACCCCTGAGGCATACACCACTAGTGACTTTTCTCTTATTAGATATATTGCTCCCCTTGCACAACTTGCTGATGCCTATCAGCTAATCTCTAATCCAATGCACTAGCCTAATATCCAACCCCATCCGTTCTAGTTTGACTATGATCTTATGCTGTAATCTATCAAAAGCTTTTACAAAATTTAAGTATACTCTGCATCCATCTGCTTTGTCCAATGAAGCCGTCAGCTTATTGTAATAAGTAAGTAGATTACTAAAATGTGACCTCCCTTTCTCAAATCCATGCTATCCATCAAAAATAATACAATTGTTGTCAACCTAATTCTGGATCCTGGTTTTAACCAGCCTCTCCAACACTGTACCATAACAACTGTCACACAGATAGGCCTATAGTTTGATGCTTGAATTCTGTCACCTCCTTTATGAAGTGGCACAATCTTGCCTCCTTCCACTTCTTTGGAATTTGACCCAGTATAAGATTCATATTAAACAAATATATCAAGGCAGATGTCAACTCTGCCTTGATATATTTGTCAAGACAGAGTTAGCATTGACATAAATGACTGGCTCATTCCTTCAAAATGCATGATGATATATTATAAAGTCCCAACAGCCTTATTAACATCAAGTTTACTCAATTCCACATATTCCTCTTGCTCACTTACAGTCAGTCTCTCCTCCCCACCATCAACTGCCCTCAATCTCTCCCATGATGTCACATTCATAAGAATTAAAGACCTTTATGAACTGTTCATTAAACATCTCAACTATATCATCTGCAGCAGTTGTTCTTATACCATTTTCTCCAATCAAAGTCATGCTTCCATAATCCTTTTTCTTTTCTTCTTTTTTTTTTTTGCTGGCTACATATTGATAGAACCCCCTAGGAATTCTTTTTGGCTTCATTAGCTAGCTGCTGCTCATACTCTACTTTTGCTACTTCACATTTACAGCAACTCTTACTCATAAACACACACTTATTTACAATTAAATATTCCAAAAAAACTGATCTGAAACAGGAGGCTTTTTTACACAAACCTTCCAGCGAAACGCCAACTTATCACCACACAAGTGCACCTTGTGCGCTTGTTGGATAACAAAGTCTTGAATGTAATAAGAGATGACCTTCATTCTAGCAAAAATTATTTCACTAACATTCTCTCTCTCTGAGAATGTTTAGATAAGGGAAGTGGAAACAGTAGTCTGACCATGGAAAATAATGCAAAATGCTGAAGTTTTTCCATTTGTTACTACTGTGGTGCAAAGGATATGAGGCTGAGGAAAGGGCTTTCAATAGGGAAGAGAAACTTGCACAAAATTATGGTTGGGGTTACCTAGAGAATTGCTGACATATGCAATTAGAAAAAGATCAAAGAGTGCCTTGGTGGCCAAGGCCATCTGGTAGGTAAAATGATCTTTATTAAGTCATTGCATACAGGAGATAATTTGACACTTTTTTATGGCATTGTCACTGGTACTAGAAAAGGGAAATGACCTTACAGTTTTAGATAGTTGGACTGCAGAAAACCAGACTGTGTGATAATTTAATAATAAATGATGAAATGTTAATTTATGTTGACCTTTTTTTTTTCCCATGGATGCTTATCTATATTGGACCAGTTTCTCTTTGTCAAAATTGGATGTCAGTTTACTTTCAATGATAGTTTTAACTATCACCGAAAGGGTCTGTAGTGAAAATTTAATGTCAAGTGAAAAAAATAAACAAGAACATGAAAGTGCTTCTCTCAGGTGCACGAGGCTCTAGCTGGGGGCCCTAAAATTTAGGGCCAATTTAAGGGCCTCAAACAATGAGGAGGAGTCCCTGAGACTAGCGCCTCATGCCTTGTGAAAAGTGTAATTACTGCCTATGTATCATGTGACATTGCAAGTTGTAACAGCCACCATGTTACACATAGTGGCATACATTATACAATTAAATGCACTGATCTATATTGATACAAACTTCACTAAGAAAAATGGAATAAATTGGAATCCTGTACATTGAATCCTCTATCATTTCATTTACAGATGTTGCCGGAAAGTTCCTACAACTACTTTATTTAAGTAGTCACTAAGTTGTAAAGGGTACAGTATTTTTAGGGAGGATAGACTGAATAGGAGAGGAGGTGCAGGTATGCTGCTAATAATATTGAATGACTAGAATCCACTTCGAGTTAAGACCTATAACTGCAATACTGGTAAAAGTTGTTCATGTAGCATTGAGGTTTGAAGCCATAATGTGTGAGGTAGAGTTTAACGAGATCAAATAGATAGTGTGGTGTTGCGACAGACAGTAGATCGGCTGTTAGTGGAAGAAATGCATTACCAGATAAAGATGATTGGTGAAAAACGTGTGTCATTATGGGGGACTTGAATCATGTGAACATTGAGTGGGTAGCAGTGAAATATCATGAGGAGAATGAAGCCGAATTTATTGAGCTGTTGCAAGACAACTTCCTTAAACATCATGTAACAGAAGAAACTCGAATTCAAAGATTAATACACTTGATTATAATGTCGGAGGAGGTGTCAATAAAAGATGACTATTCTGCGTCCTGTTGGAGACAGTGGTCGTGCTGTGTACTGACCTGGCTAAGTGCATGGATATTCCTTGTAGAAAAAGTTATATGCCGAACAAGTACAAAGCAGCTAATGAGAATGCTAGCTTCGATCGCATAGTATTGGTTGCTAGATGAGAGGGATATTGACAGTGCATGGGAAGTATTAAATAATACTTCGATGATGCGATATCAGAATGTGTACTTAGCCAAATTCAAAGAATAAGCATTTCTTTATTCTTCGAACATATGAGAGTGAAATAGAATTATTTGTTCAGACGGGAGTGAAATGGACGCTCCGTTTTATTAAGAGATTCTGAAGAAGATGGCGTGGAAGGAATACCGTCTGTTAGTGTCAATTTTGAAAATTATAAGGCGAAGGCCAGAAGAGTTGCAACTTATTGTACGGAAAGCTAAGTAGGAGTATGAAAAGAAACTGACTCTGCAGGCAAAAACAGCCCAAAAGAATTCTTTCTTATATTGAAGTAAAATAAATGAATGGGGAAGAATAATACTTTTGAATGTATAAAGTATGCGGTTGGCAGATGCTGAAGAGGCTATTCAACTAATGAGTGCCCATTTTACTAAAAGGTATTAACCTGGTGAATGCTACCTCTACACTGGATTAAGAAATTCAGTTCTATGAGTAGTAGGTACTAGAGCCGTTTCATTAACTCAATAAGAAATTCGTCAATAGAGACTGATGGGATATCAGCGCGATTGCTAAAAGATTGCTCAGCTGTGAGCTGGCTGTGCCTTTCACATATCTATATCATTTAAATCTCAGTACAGGGAGGAGTGGAAAGAATGTATTGTAATCTCATTGCACTATGGTAGTGCAAAGATAGAGGTGTAACTGTTGACCTATCAGTATCTTCCGGGGGAGAGGGGGTAGTGAAGATTTTGAAAAGTTGGTAAGATATCGCCTACAGAAATGGGTTGTTAGACAATTAATCTATACCATTTCTGTGGGCAATTTTTGAGCAACTTGCTCACATTTTATGATAATGTTACAGTTGAGTTAGACGAGGGAAATGGATACACCGTGATACTTTTGGACTTCGCTCAAGCTTTTGATAGGATACAGCATGACTTCCATAAGTCGAAATATGAGATTGGATTTTAAATTATTAGTTTGGATAAGAGGATGGCTGACTGAGATCAAAAAGTAGTGTATGGTCCATGGTTATTCAGTATTTACATTAATGACACCGGGAAGAATTTGATATGAAACATACAGATATTTGTTGATAATCAAAAATGCAGAATGATTTGAATAAGCTGGAATTGTGGGGAAAAGAATATTGACGTATAAGGGTAATGAAATCATTTTACCAAGATCTTTCTAACCTGTGCACTGAATTCTGTCCTTAACGTTTTTAAAACTTTAAGCCACCAATCCTGAGACACAGGATAATTTGCCATCTCCGTCTTGGATCCATCATTATGTGAATAAGCTAAGTTATCCTCCTTCAACTCTCCGGAGATTTTGATTAGTTATTTTATTTAGTTATTTACTGTTTTGAGGGAAGGGGGGGGGGTACTGATTTATGAAAGAACATGTATCACGAACTCTTATAATTTTTAATTTCATTCCAAACAAAAAAGTAAACCACGAAGTAGGTATTTCTGGATATCGATATTAATCTGGAATTTAGGCGCATAATGAAATTAGAAACTGTATTTTAAAAGAAAACAGTTAGCCGATCTCTTACGGATTTAATAGTTTTAAAGCGTGTGTGCGCTTGCTTGCAAATACCGCAATTTCTTTATTTTCTTCATTTTACGCAGTCTCTAATAAATTCATTTATACGTCTGATAGGGTGTCAAGTTCGAAGGCAGTAAAGAAATTGTTATTCAGCTTCATAGCAATCTGCGAAAGGAAAAAAAAAAAAATCACATTTACTGTATTATCGGAGTAACTGTAAAATGAATTTTGTTTTCAATTTTCTGATACTTTGCGGCAGAAAGCGTTTTTACTCGGTTCGTCCATTACGGTCTGTCATTTAAAATTTAATAGAAATTCAGATGGTTATTAATGAATAAGCAGAAAGGAAAGTTTTACTCATATTTTGAACTGTTTCTTTGAATTACTGAAAATGCGTTATTGGATAGAAACCTGTAGCATACAAAGGCCGCAAATATCTTTCCACTTTTTTTCTTAATACATGTATTTGCATACACGAAAAAAGCGTGGATATAAGGGAGAGGACGAACCAATATGAGAATGACGTGTTTTTTCATACGTCAGACATTTTAAGGGTGCCTGTACACAAACCAACTGTATTATCTTCCTTCGGAAGCAAACTAGAAGAACTGCAGTAATAGA